>NC_057810.1:440703041-440725139 GCF_018294505.1 Triticum aestivum | reverse complement strand
CATCGAACGTGTCGGTCATCAGCGAGTGAATCCAGGCTGTAGCACTGGGCTAACAGGACTCCGGTGAACCGGGCTGTAGCGGGCTAACAGGACTCCGGTATTCATCGCGTGACATTTCCCCGAAGGGACAGACACAGGATCGAAGAAGGACACATGCCGGCCAGCCTAAGTGTTCCGGAGCAGTAGCAAGCTACCAGGGCTCAGTGGAAGCACTAGGAGACATTTCCCGGTAAGAAAGGCTACTAAGAATAAACAACTAGATAGTCAGATCCCACACATAGCACTACACATTACACGTACGCATAACATGCAAGTATGTGCTGTACAACATGGCATCACAGCATAACTCAACAATCATATAGATAAAGGCTCAGAAGAGCCGTCATAGCATTTATTGCAAACAGGGGTCACAAGACCCGTCATACAGAGCATACAAGCAACAAGCGGAAGCATTACAGGAACAGTGAGCGGTGGCGTTGCCTCTGGATGAACAGGAACCCGTGGTGTGGAGGGCTGGATGAACAGTAGACGGTCGAGGGGTGGCCGTGGAGGGGTGGTTGAACAGGACCCCGTGGTGTGGAGGGCTGGATGAACAGTAGACGGTGGAGGGGTGCCCGTGGAGGGGTGGTTGAACAGTAGCCGGTGGAGTAGCGCACGGTGGAGGCTGGATGAACAGGAGCCCGTGGACGCTGGAGGAGGTCGACGGTAGCCCGTGGAGGCTGGAGGAGGTCGACGGTGGAGATGAACAGTATCCCGTGGAGTCCCGTTTTGCGGTACGCCACACCCCTCCCGATGAACAGGACCACCGTTTCGACCTTAGGAGGTCCGTTTCCTCCGTTTTGCGGTACGCCACACCCCTCCCGATCAACAGGACCCCCGTTTCGACCGTAGGAGGTCTGTTTCCTCCATTTTGCGGTACGCCACAACCCTCCCGATCAACAGGACCCCCGTTTCGACCGTAGGAGGTCCGTTTCCTCCGTTTTGCGGTATGCCACACCCCTCCCGATCAACAGGACCCCCGTTTCGACCGTAGGAGGTCCATTTCCTCCGTTTTGCGGTACGCCACACCCCTCCCGATCAACAGGACCCCGTTCCGAACGTAGGAGGTCCGTTTCCTCTGTTCTGCGGTACGCCAGGCCTCGTTTCCATCACCTGTTCCGTCCAAGCCCTCCCGATGAACATGACCACGCATTCCGTTCTGACCCAGCCAGTTGGCTCCCCATGAACACGACGACGACGCTGTTTCTCCGTTCCGACCCAGCCATGTATGTATGCACAAGTAGGCATTTGAGACCCTGCCCGTATGTATGTACGTGGCCGTATTTTCTTTCTTGCACCCTCGCCGTTGTACGTACGTGTACATGCTACGTGCTGTCAGGACCCCAACTCGATGCCACATCGATCTAGCATGTAACACCTCATATCACTTTGCGGCCTCACGCACGGTATCCCCACGGGTGTCGCCTTACCTTTGCCCGGGACCGTTTGTGCATTTTGGCACACGTATATGATGGTGTCGCTAGCATCCATATGATAAAGAGCCCGGGCTGACATGGCTAGTCGTAAACCCAAAGTGGCACTAACTTACAGGGACAGGCATCCATGACCCAACATCGAACGTGTCGGTCATCAGCGAGTGAATCCAGGCTGTAGCACTGGGCTAACAGGACTCCGGTGAACCGGGCTGTAGCGGGCTAACAGGACTCCGGTATTCATCGCGTGACATTTCCCCGAAGGGACAGACACAGGATCGAAGAAGGACACATGCCGGCCAGCCTAAGTGTTCCGGAGCAGTAGCAAGCTACCAGGGCTCAGTGGAAGCACTAGGAGACATTTCCCGGTAAGAAAGGCTACTAAGAATAAACAACTAGATAGTCAGATCCCACACATAGCACTACACATTACACGTACGCATAACATGCAAGTATGTGCTGTACAACATGGCATCACAGCATAACTCAACAATCATATAGATAAAGGCTCAGAAGAGCCGTCATAGCATTTATTGCAAACAGGGGTCACAAGACCCGTCATACAGAGCATACAAGCAACAAGCGGAAGCATTACATGTCTGGGTACAGACATCTACAAATGAAAAAGGCTGAAGAGCCTGACTATCTACAACATCCGATCAAGATCGTAGCTGAGGTACTAGCTACTAGTCGAAGTCCATGAGAACCCTAGTAAGACCGAAGTCTCCGCTGCAAAAACATAAATAAGGCAACATGAGTACAAAGGTACTCAGCAAGACTTACATCAGATCCTATTATACATGCATTTGTATCAAGAGGGTAATGTGGGGTTTAGTTGCAGCAAGCCAGCTTTGACTCTGTGGCTATCCTGTTCTACGACTACCAGAAACTCTGGAGGTGAAACAACGTACACGAGTCCACTACTCACCACACAATACACTACTATGGATTCATCCCCGTCTCCCTACGAGAAGGCCAACCATAGCACTCACACTTGTCTCGAGCATTTTATAGTATCCACTTCAAGTTGTCTATGTACCATGTAAGCATCCAAGAAGTCCATAACCGCGGACCCGGCTATTCGAATAGATCATGTTAACCCTGCAGGGGTGTACTTCTTCACACACGCTCTCGCCACTTACCGCCATGTACACGTCATGTATCTCGGCAACCTTCAAGCGGAAGCCTGGCGAGGGTGTCGGCCACGACTTGACTAACCACACAAGACTCTAATCCAGGTTTATCGCCTATTCGGGTTCCATCCGCAAGGAGATCCGGCCGGGGTTTCACTCACAGCCCCAAACGATGTGTGCAGGGTTCCCAAGCCCACCTCGCCGGATGGATCTACGCTTGGTACACCGTGCCACTGGTGCCTAGTCTGTCCCAAGCCCACCTGGCCGGGTGCCACTTGGTAGACTACTAACACTACCTACAAACACCAGAAACTAATTGCGACTCCTGGACAGAGACCAAGTTGGTTAATAAGTCGAGAGGGGTCGAGTTACCGGAACCCAATGTGTGGTAGTATCGAGTCATTGGACAACATACACAGAACTCAGTGCTTAAAGACGGTTCCAGTGAGACAACCCACCATGTACTCCTACATGGCCTCTCACCGCTACCTTTACCAAATCGTGTTCACACACTTAACTCTCAGCATCAGAACATATCGTAACACTCCAATTCATTCCCAATGAACCAGACCTGACACAACTCTAAGCAATAGCAGGCATAGCATGGTAGGAACACATCAGTGGCTTCAATCAACTCCTACACATGCTAGTGGGTTTCAACTATTTACTGTGGCAATGACAGGTCATGCAGAGGAATGGGTTCAACTACCGCAACACAAAGTAGCAGATGAATCGTTGTTGTCCTAATGCAATAACTGAGAGCAGGAGCGAGAGAGTAGGGTTTTATCGAAATGAACAAGGGGGTTTGCTTGCCTGGTAAAACAACAAGGGAGGCACTGCTTCACAGACAGGTACTCTGGAACGTCTCCGGAGCAGGACCTATCGAGAAGGAACGGTGCCGGCAATCAATACACAATCATATGCAACAATATGATGCATGAACATGGCATGTAGATGTGATGCTGTTTGAGCTAATGCATCTGGTAAACATTTGATTTGAAGTCCATTTGAACCAAAGGTTCAAATGCATTTCTAAATTAGGTCTCTTATATACGCCATAATGTGTTTTCCCATATTCAGCATGTATAAGTTGGTTTGTCATGCATGAAACTAGTACAGATGGAAAGGTTGCATTTTTCTGATAATTTTTCATATATAAATTATTTTAATCTGAGCTACGGTTGAATTGTTATGAATTTTTGACGTTTAAATCATTTTATGGATTTTCTGAATTATTTTAATTCCAGAAAATAAATAATTGCGTCAGCATGACGTCATCACTACATCAGCGGGTCAACGCGGCTGTCCAGGTCAAATCTGACGTGTGGGACCCACACGTCAGTGACAGGGGGGTTAACAGGGGTTAATTTAATTTAATTAAAAGGTTAGGGGGGTCGGCCCACTGGTCAGTGTCAGGATTAATTAACAGAGTTGATTAAATTTAAACTAATCCTAAACTAGAATTAGTCAGGGCCGGGCCCACATGTCATTGACCCAGGGGAGGTCAAACCCCCTGGTCAACCGGGGCTAATGCGCCGGCGTTTAGCCGCCGGCGACAGCAAACGCGGCGGAGGGGCTCGGGATCGCCGCTCCGGCGACCATTCGGGCGGCGGAGACCACCCACGCGAAGCCCAGACTCGCGCGCATCTAGGGGTTCATGCGGGAGGCTGCGGGGGCGGCGGAGCTCGCCGGAGCGGAGCTCGGGGCGGCGGCCGGAGTTTGGCTGTGTTCGGGGACGCGGCTGCTGCGTACAAACGCGCGAACTAGAGCGCTAGCGGGGCACTACGAGGTGCGGCGAGAGTGCTAGGTGCACTGGCGTGGCCAAAAGGTCGCCGGAGCAACGCCGACGACAAGCTCGAGCGGAGGCGAGCTTCGGCCATGGCGGAGCTAAGGCCTAGACGACGCAAACGGACACGGGGAGGAGGGGGTTCGGTGCGGGGGCTCACCGCGGAACCAGCGAGCGCGAGGGCGAGGTCGGGGATGCCCGGTAGCTCCCGAATCGCCGGCGAGGATCCACGGCGGCCGGAGTCGAATTTGGCGACGGCGACGGCTCCACGGGGCACTCCGGCTTGCGTGGCTCGGCGAGGAGGTAGCTGGCGACAAGGCGGAGCTCCTGGGGACGACGGGGAGGCGAGGGAGAGGCGGTGGCTACGGTGATGCCTGTCGGCGGCGGCGGCGGTTCTCGGGTGAGAGGGAGAGAGAGCAAGGGGAGAAGAGGAGGGCGAGGGAGAGTGAGAGCGGTGCGGGGCAGCTGCGTGGCTTCGTCCGGGGCATCGAGGGAGTCCGGGGAAGCAGGAGGTGGCCAGCAGGGGGGGAGGTGGCGCGCGCGCGTGCCGGCGAGCGTCGGGCACACGCCGTTCCCCTGTCGGGGAGGAAGACGACAGAGGAGGGGGGGCCAGGTGGGCTGGGCCGCCTGTTGGCTGGGCCGGCCTGCTGCGGCTGCGCTGCACAGGGGAAGCCCCAGGTAAGCCCCTCCTTCTTTTATTTCTGTTTTTCTATTTTTCTGACATTTGTTTGATTTAATAAATATATTAAATCATTTAATTTTATTATGCCAATTTTTGTAGGGGCTAATGGTATTATTCCAGAGCTCCTTTATAAATGACATAATTTTTGGGCCATATTTCATATATATAGAAATATATTTCCAATGCAAATATTTATCGAATTAATCCAATTGGCCAAAATAAATATCCATGAGCTCCTAAAAATATTGTTTTGATTTTTATCTCTGTCCAATATTCTTAGAGGGCATCATGAGCATTTTCTTGGACCCTTTTGGAGAAATTTTTATTTGGGTCATTTTCAAAAATGATTCTGAGGGTTCCACCAATCCTCATTTCAAATTTAAATGAAATTTAAATATGATGCACAAATAGCTAGCTAGTCTAAGTCATACCAGACTAGGGATGTGACAACTCGCCCCCACTTGACAGAATCTCGTCTCGAGATTCAGGGGTCGACGGAAAGAAAGTGGGGTACTCCAGTCGAAGACGATCTTCTCGCTCCCAAGTAGCCTCTCTCTCGGAATGATGAGACCACTGAACTTTGAGAAACTTGATGTTCTGACGTCGAGTGACACGCTCTGCTTGATCAAGAATGTGAACTGGGTACTCTCGGTATGTGAGGTTATCTTGGAGATCAAGCGTTTCATGGTCCACTCCGCGGATGGGATCCGAGAAGCAACGCCTGAGTTGAGAGACGTGGAAGACATCATGAACTCGAGAAAGATGTGGAGGTAGTTCCAATTGGTAGGCAACCTCTCCTCGTTTAGCGAGAATACGAAAAGGACCAATGTAGCGAGGAGCCAACTTGCCCTTGATACCGAAACGATGGGTACCCTTCAAAGGAGTAACCCGAAGGTAGGCTTGGTCGCCAATTTCATAAGTCACATCCTTATGATGACGATCGTACTGACTTTTCTGACGAGACTGGGCTGTTTTCAAATTCTCACGAATGATGCGAACTTGCTCTTCTGCCTCCTGGATCATGTCCGGTCCAAAGAATTGTCTTTCACCGGTTTCTGACCAGTTCAAAGGTGTTCGACATCTTCGTCCATAGAGAACCTCAAAAGGAGCTTTCTTGAGGCTGGATTGGTAGCTATTGTTATAAGCAAACTCGGCGAAAGGGAGACATTTCTCCCAATCCATACCGAATGAGATAACGCAAGCTCTGAGCATGTCTTCGAGAATTTGATTGACCCGTTCCACCTGGCCACTCGACTGAGGGTGGAAAGCGGTACTGAAAGAAAGATGGGTTCCCATGGCAGTTTGGAAACTCTCCCAGAAATGAGAAGTGAAAAGACTGCCACGGTCTGAATTGATCTCTAGTGGAACACCATGAAGTGACACTATTCGAGAAATATATAAGTCAGCAAGCTGACCAGCAGTGATACTTTCCCGAACAGGAAGGAAGTGAGCCACTTTGGAAAGACGATCAACGACTACGAAGATAGCGTTATTCCCTCTCCTGGTCCTGGGAAAGCCGGTGATGAAGTCCATACCAACTTTATCCCATTTCCATTCGGGAATAGATAAAGGCTGAAGGGTGCCAGCAGGTCTCTGATGCTCTGCCTTAACGCGACGACAAACGTCACATTTAGCAATGAACTCAGCGATTTCTCTCTTCATCCTAGTCCACCAGAACCTCTGGCGTAGATCCTGATACATCTTAGTACTACCGGGATGAATTGTGAGAGGAGATTCATGCGCCTCCTTAAGAATCAATTGTCGAAGATGTTGCTTCTTGGGAACCACCAAGCGATTCTCAAAGAAAACAACACCACGATCATCCATAGAGAAACATCCACCAACTCCCTTATTAATGTTTCTCTTGATCCGGGTAATCCCTGTATCATGCTTCTGGGCTTCTATGATAAGATCCACAAGGGTAGGTTTCGCCACCAAGGTGGAAAGAAAACCGCGAGGAGCGATGTGAAGATTAAGCTTACAGAATTCCTCATGGAGAAGTGGTTGGCCTTGCTGCAACATGAGATTATTGCAATAGGATTTACGGCTTAGAGCATCAGCCATGACATTGGCTTTGCCTGGGGTGTAGGTAATCCCTAGATCATAATCTGTGATTAACTCCAACCAACGTCTTTGCCTAAGGTTCAAATCTGGTTGGGTGAAGATATACTTGAGACTCTGGTGATCAGTGTAGATCTCGCAACGTTTACCAAGGAGGTAATGTCGCCAGGTCTTGAGTGCATAGACTACGGCTGCAAGCTCTAAATCATGTGTAGGATAATTCTCCTCATGTGGATGCAACTGTCGGGATGCATAGGCAATAACATGACGATCCTGCATAAGGATGCAACCTAGTCCCTGTCGTGAGGCGTCGCAGTAGATAATAAAGTCTTTAGTGAAATCCGGTGGCACAAGTATGGGAGCAGAAGTCAGGCGTCTTTTCAGTTCCTGAAAACTGTACTCACATTGTGGGGACCACTCGAACTTTTTATCTTTCTTGAGAAGTTCCGTGAGGGGTTTGGCTACTTTGGAGAAGTTTTCAACAAAGCGGCGACAATAGCTGGCTAGACCAAGGAAACTCCTAACTTGTTTGACTGTTTCAGGTGGAGTCCAATCGAGAACGGCTTGAACTCTCTCGGGATTGACAGCAATGCCCTTACCAGAGATTACGTGGCCTAGATAGGTCACTTCTGGCAACCAAAATTCACACTTGGAGAACTTGGCATAAAGGCGGTGCTCTCTGAGTTTTTCTAACACAAGTCTAAGATGTTCGGCATGCTCTTCCTCGTTCTTCGAGTAAATAAGAATATCATCGAGGTAAACCACGACGAACTTATCTAAGTACTCCATGAAGATCGAGTTCATCAAGCGGGAGAATGTGGCTGGGGCGTTGGTTAGGCCAAAGGACATGACGGTGTACTCATACTGACCATAACGAGTGACAAAAGCTGTCTTGGCAATGTCCCCGTTTCTGATCTTGATTTGATGGTAGCCTAACCTTAAATCCATCTTGGAAAAGACTGAGGATCCAGCGAGCTGATCATACAGGTCGTTGATCCTGGGAAGCGGATACTTGTTCTTTATCGTGACCAAATTAACGGGACGATAATCTACAACCATCCGGTCCGTACCGTCTTTCTTCTTGACGAAGAGGACGGGGCAAGCCCAAGGAGAAGAACTAGGACGGATGAAACCCTTTTGCAAGGACTCATCGAGTTGTTTCTTAAGCTCGGCTAATTCTAGGGGTGCCATCTTGTAAGGTCTCCGGGAGATTGGAGCAGTCCCTGGGATAAGATCTATGACAAACTCTACATCTCTGTCAGGCGGAACACCTGGCAGTTCCTCTGGAAAGACATCCGGAAAGTCACGGACTACCGGGATATCTTCAAGGTCTGGAAGAGGGCTGGCATTAAGGGAATAGAGCTGACGCTTTGCAACTCTAGTGGAGACAATGGCTATCTTGCCAGATGGGTGTGTGAGCTGAACAGACCTGGTGAAACAATCAATCTTGGCATGATGAGCTGTCATCCAGTCCATACCCAAGATGATGTTGATATCCGAAGACTTGAGAGATATCAAGGAGGCAAGGAATGCAAGTCTGTCCACAAGGATTTCATTGCCATAACTTATCCTAGAAGTTTGCCATTTGGATCCAGGAGTTTGAATAAGTAGTGGAGAGGGCATATCACAAAATGACATGTCGTGCGAGCGGGCATAGCTTTCAGAAATGAAGGAATGAGACGCTCCAGTATCGAACAAAACCGATGCTGGATGACAGTTGACAAGGAGTGTTCCAAGAACGACATCTGGATCATCATGAGCGGCTTTAGCTGAGACGTGATGCACACGTCCATGTTCAGGGGGAGCTGACTTGGCACTGACCATCTTGCGTGATGGCTTACCATGGACAATAGACTTCTCGGGCTGGGGTGGAGCAACTCTGGTCTGAGTGCAAATACGGGCAATGTGGCCTGGCTCTCCGCACTTGTAACAAATCTTGGAGGTAGGATGTGGACCTGCATTGGAAAGCGGTCCACCAATAGGCCTGGGTGGAGCATACTGCTGAATTGGACGAGGTGCCACATAAGATGGCCTCGATACATATTTGGGTGGAAGAGCGGAGTTTGGAACCCAAATCCGGCACTTCTGAGAACTAGAACCGGAGGAAGATCCCAAAGCACGAGTGTGCTTACGAGACTCCTCGTAAGTGAGTTGAGCTGTCTCTGCATTAATGGCCTTGTTCACAAGGGCTTGGAATGTACCACAATGATGCAGATGGAGTTCACGACGCAACTTGGGGTTGAGACCCTTCCGGAACCTAGCCTGCTTCTTGGCGTCCGTGGACACCTCTTTTGTAGCATAGCGGGCGAGGTTCTCAAACTCTCGGCTGTAAGCATCAACAGCCATTTTATCCTGGGTGAAGCTACAGAACTCTTCTCTCTTGCGATCAAGGAGGGCCTGGGGAATGTGATGCTCGCGAAAAGCCTCAACGAAATCCCTCCAGGTGGAAGTCTGGCCAGCTGGAAGCATAGCCTCATAGTTCTGCCACCAAAGACTAGCAGGACCTTCCAGGTGGTGTGCAGCATAGGTGACCTTGTCACTTTCGGCTACGCTCGCGGAATGCAGCTTATGAGTGATGCTACGGAGCCAGTCATCTGCATCGAGTGGCCCGATGGAATGATGGAAGGTAGGTGGGTGCAAGCGAATGAAGTCATGAATGGTCACAGGCTTATTGGACTGATGTGCGGTGTTCTCCTCGATACGTGCCAACAAGCGGTTGGACCCACGCTTGTTCCTCTCCATCTCTAGCATGAACTCTGTCAACGAAGGCTGATCAGGAGGATCCTCATCCCTACCATCTCCGTGGTTCTGGCTACGAGCAACGGAACTTCGCTTAGCTGATGACATCCTGAGAAACGAAACCAAGGACGAAATCAACATTAACTATGGACTGTAGAATGTAGAACAAGGAATTAGTATCTCTCGAACTCCTAGGGAAATTTCGGCAGCATAACGGCAGTAAAATGCTCAGAATGAGACATCCTACTAAAAATGGGGTGGTAACATACTCAAGGTTCTGAGATCATACTAAACAGACTACACCGGAAATACTCAAAACTGGGGTATGACTCTGATCAACCAATCCTATGGAACTACGGAGTATTAACACGTGATCCTGATAGACGGAAGAGAAGCCTAGTTCCTTAACCCCGTCGGAAAGATAGGACGACTCAGATCAGAAGGTCATGAGGTATAAGGAGTAAAAGAGCCTTACGTTCCAACCCACAAACAATTCCCTTACATAACTAAAGATTTTCTAGACTCAACTTCGACCAGTATGGCTTGGTAAACCTACAGGCAGTCAGGCTCTGATACCAACGCTGTCAGGACCCCGACTCGATGCCACATCGATCTAGCATGTAACACCTCATATCACTTTGTGGCCTCACGCACGGTATCCCCACGGGTGTCGCCTTACCTTTGCCCGGGACCGTTTGCGCATTTTGGCACACGTATATGATGGTGTCGCTAGCATCCATATGATAAAGAGCCCGGGCTGACATGGCTAGTCGTAAACCCAAAGTGGCACTAACTTATAGGGACAGGCATCCATGACCCAACATCGAACGTGTCGGTCATCAGCGAGTGAATCCAGGCTGTAGCACTGGGCTAACAGGACTCCGGTGAACCGGGCTGTAGCGGGCTAACAGGACTCCGGTATTCATCGCGTGACATTTCCCCGAAGGGACAGACACAGGATCGAAGAAGGACACATGCCGGCCAGCCTAAGTGTTCCGGAGCAGTAGCAAGCTACCAGGGCTCAGTGGAAGCACTAGGAGACATTTCCCGGTAAGAAAGGCTACTAAGAATAAACAACTAGATAGTCAGATCCCACACATAGCACTACACATTACACGTACGCATAACATGCAAGTATGTGCTGTACAACATGGCATCACAGCATAACTCAACAATCATATAGATAAAGGCTCAGAAGAGCCGTCATAGCATTTATTGCAAACAGGGGTCACAAGACCCGTCATACAGAGCATACAAGCAACAAGCGGAAGCATTACATGTCTGGGTACAGACATCTACAAATGAAAAAGGCTGAAGAGCCTGACTATCTACAACATCCGATCAAGATCGTAGCTGAGGTACTAGCTACTAGTCGAAGTCCATGAGAACCCTAGTAAGACCGAAGTCTCCGCTGCAAAAACATAAATAAGGCAACATGAGTACAAAGGTACTCAGCAAGACTTACATCAGATCCTATTATACATGCATTTGTATCAAGAGGGTAATGTGGGGTTTAGTTGCAGCAAGCCAGCTTTGACTCTGTGGCTATCCTGTTCTACGACTACCAGAAACTCTGGAGGTGAAACAACGTACACGAGTCCACTACTCACCACACAATACACTACTATGGATTCATCCCCGTCTCCCTACGAGAAGGCCAACCATAGCACTCACACTTGTCTCGAGCATTTTATAGTATCCACTTCAAGTTGTCTATGTACCATGTAAGCATCCAAGAAGTCCATAACCGCGGACCCGGCTATTCGAATAGATCATGTTAACCCTGCAGGGGTGTACTTCTTCACACACGCTCTCGCCACTTACCGCCATGTACACGTCATGTATCTCGGCAACCTTCAAGCGGAAGCCTGGCGAGGGTGTCGGCCACGACTTGACTAACCACACAAGACTCTAATCCAGGTTTATCGCCTATTCGGGTTCCATCCGCAAGGAGATCCGGCCGGGGTTTCACTCACAGCCCCAAACGATGTGTGCAGGGTTCCCAAGCCCACCTCGCCGGATGGATCTACGCTTGGTACACCGTGCCACTGGTGCCTAGTCTGTCCCAAGCCCACCTGGCCGGGTGCCACTTGGTAGACTACTAACACTACCTACAAACACCAGAAACTAATTGCGACTCCTGGACAGAGACCAAGTTGGTTAATAAGTCGAGAGGGGTCGAGTTACCGGAACCCAATGTGTGGTAGTATTGAGTCATTGGACAACATACACAGAACTCAGTGCTTAAAGACGGTTCCAGTGAGACAACCCACCATGTACTCCTACATGGCCTCTCACCGCTACCTTTACCAAATCGTGTTCACACACTTAACTCTCAGCATCAGAACATATCGTAACACTCCAATTCATTCCCAATGAACCAGACCTGACACAACTCTAAGCAATAGCAGGCATAGCATGGTAGGAACACATCAGTGGCTTCAATCAACTCCTACACATGCTAGTGGGTTTCAACTATTTACTGTGGCAATGACAGGTCATGCAGAGGAATGGGTTCAACTACCGCAACACAAAGTAGCAGATGAATCGTTGTTGTCCTAATGCAATAACTGAGAGCAGGAGCGAGAGAGTAGGGTTTTATTGAAATGAACAAGGGGGTTTGCTTGCCTGGTAAAACAACAAGGGAGGCACTGCTTCACAGACAGGTACTCTGGAACGTCTCCGGAGCAGGACCTATCGAGAAGGAACGGTGCCGGCAATCAATACACAATCATATGCAACAATATGATGCATGAACATGGCATGTAGATGTGATGCTGTTTGAGCTAATGCATCTGGTAAACATTTGATTTGAAGTCCATTTGAACCAAAGGTTCAAATGCATTTCTAAATTAGGTCTCTTATATACGCCATAATGTGTTTTCCCATATTCAGCATGTATAAGTTGGTTTGTCATGCATGAAACTAGTACAGATGGAAAGGTTGCATTTTTCTGATAATTTTTCATATATAAATTATTTTAATCTGAGCTACGGTTGAATTGTTATGAATTTTTGAAGTTTAAATCATTTTATGGATTTTCTGAATTATTTTAATTCCAGAAAATAAATAATTGCGTCAGCATGACGTCATCACTACATCAGCGGGTCAACGCGGCTATCCAGGTCAAATCTAACGTGTGGGACCCACACGTCAGTGACAGGGGGGTTAACAGGGGTTAATTTAATTTAATTAAAAGGTTAGGGGGGTCGGCCCACTGGTCAGTGTCAGGATTAATTAACAGAGTTGATTAAATTTAAACTAATCCTAAACTAGAATTAGTCAGGGCCGGGCCCACATGTCATTGACCCAGGGGAGGTCAAACCCCCTGGTCAACCGGGGCTAATGCGCCGGCGTTTAGCCGCCGGCGACAGCAAACGCGGCGGAGGGGCTCGGGATCGCCGCTCCGGCGACCATTCGGGCGGCGGAGACCACCCACGCGAAGCCCAGACTCGCGCGCATCTAGGGGTTCATGCGGGAGGCTGCGGGGGCGGCGGAGCTCGCCGGAGCGGAGCTCGGGGCGGCGGCCGGAGTTCGGCTGTGTTCGGGGACGCGGCTGCTGCGTACAAACGCGCGAACTAGAGCGCTAGCGGGGCACTACGAGGTGCGGCGAGAGTGCTAGGTGCACTGGCGTGGCCAAAAGGTCGCCGGAGCAACGCCGGCGACAAGCTCGAGCGGAGGCGAGCTTCGGCCATGGCGGAGCTAAGGCCTAGACGACGCAAACGGACACGGGGAGGAGGGGGTTCGGTGCGGGGGCTCACCGCGGAACCAGCGAGCGCGAGGGCGAGGTCGGGGATGCCCGGTAGCTCCCGAATCGCCGGCAAGGATCCACGGCGGCCGGAGTCGAATTTGGCGACGGCGACGGCTCCACGGGGCACTCCGGCTTGCGTGGCTCGGCGAGGAGGTAGCTGGCGACGAGGCGGAGCTCCTGGGGACGACGGGGAGGCGAGGGAGAGGCGGTGGCTACGGTGATGCCTGTCGGCGGCGGCGGTGGTTCTCGGGTGAGAGGGGGAGAGAGCAAGGGGAGAAGAGGAGGGCGAGGGAGAGTGAGAGCGGTACGGGGCAGCTGCGTGGCTTCGTCCGGGGCATCGAGGGAGTCCGGGGAAGCAGGAGGTGGCCAGCAGGGGGGGAGGTGGCGCGCGCGCGTGCCGGCGAGCGTCGGGCACACGCCGTTCCCCTGTCGGGGAGGAAGACGACAGAGGAGGGGGGGCCAGGTGGGCTGGGCCGCCTGTTGGCTGGGCCGGCCTGCTGCGGCTGCGCTGCACAGGGGAAGCCCCAGGTAAGCCCCTCCTTCTTTTATTTCTGTTTTTCTATTTTTCTGACATTTGTTTGATTTAATAAATATATTAAATCATTTAATTTTATTATGCCAATTTTTGTAGGGGCTAATGGTATTATTCCAGAGCTCCTTTATAAATGACATAATTTTTGGGCCATATTTCATATATATAGAAATATATTTCCAATGCAAATATTTATCGAATTAATCCAATTGGCCAAAATAAATATCCATGAGCTCCTAAAAATATTGTTTTGATTTTTATCTCTGTCCAATATTCTTAGAGGGCATCATGAGCATTTTCTTGGACCCTTTTGGAGAAATTTTTATTTGGGTCATTTTCAAAAATGATTCTGAGGGTTCCACCAATCCTCATTTCAAATTTAAATGAAATTTAAATATGATACACAAATAGCTAGCTAGTCTAAGTCATACCAGACTAGGGATGTGACACGTGCGTGCCTCTACTACGACACGTGCGCGCCTCTACATCTACGACACGTGCACTCCTCTACATCGACCAGTATGTACGTACATGTTCGCGACTAGAATGACAACGCTACGTACGCTTCGACCAGGTGGGTCCCGACTGTCAGGCACTTCCTTGCGTGCGAAGATGTAGCTGGTGGGTCCCAACAGTCAGGGGGGCGAATCGTTTTTTTGCCCAGACGCACTTCCTTGCGTGCGAAGATGTAGCTGGTGGGTCCCAGCAGTCAGGGGGGCGAATCTTTTTTTTGCCCGGACGCACTTCCTTGCGTGCGAAGGTGTCGCTGGTGGGTCCCAGCGGTCAGGGGGGCGAATCATTTTGTTTTTTGCCCGGACGCACTTCCTTGCGTGCGAAGATGTAGCTGGTGGGTCCCAGCAGTCAGGGGGAAACGTTTTTTTTGCGAAATACAGTGGCCCGTCCGGTGGGTCCCAGCTGCCAGGTGGAGGAATCATTATTTTCTGTGTAATAAGGAGGCACTTCCTTGCTGCGGCCGTGGACCCAACTGTCAGCCTCTCCACGAACAGTCCACGTACGATGGAAGTCGTTCCTTGACCATGTTGACCACGCTGCGCCGAGAGCACTAGGGCGGTGGACGACGGCGAGGCCTAGGAAGGGGACGACGGGGAGCCGGGGAAGACGTGGCAGTGGAAGCCCGCGCGGAGAGGAGTACGAGGGTTCACTGGTTCGGCTGCGGTGTGAGGCTGCCTTCGCCGCAGGGCCTGGCCAGCGGTGGGAATAGTAGGGGGCGGTGAGGCCTCCACGGCAGCACAGCCGGCCACGGGAGGCAGGAGCATGCGGCACGACCGGCGCTGATTTGGGCGGCTGTGGCAAGAAGACCAGAGGTTGAAGAAGCACTACCGCCGTTGGATGGACATCGTATGGTCACTGGAGCTAGAATCGTTCATATTGACTAAAGTTGACAAAGGCCCCCATCCCAGTCAACTTAGTAGGCCCATAAGTCAGCCTCCCAGCATGGTGGGTCCCAGCTAGCAAGGGGAGTATTCATTTTTTTGTGCGTAATAAGGAGGCACTTCCGGTGGGTCCGAGCTGACAGCGCGGGGAACGTTTTTTCGCGAAACACGCTGGCCCGTCCGGTGGGTCCCAACAGTCAGGGGGGAAATGTTTTTTCGCGAAATAAGGTGGCCCGTCCGGTGGGTCCCTGCTGTCAGGTGGAGGAATAATTATTTTGCGCGTAATAAGGAGGCACTTCCTTGCGGCCGCCTGGACCCAGGTGTCAGCCTCTCCACATATAGTACTCTTCCGATGGAAGTCGGTCGTGGACCACGTTGACCACGCCACGCCGAGAGCACCAAGGCGGTGGTCTGGACGACGGCGAGGCCTAGGAAAGGGATGACGCGGAGCCGGGGAAGATGCAGCAGTGGTAGCCCGCGTGGAGAGGAGTACGAGGGTTCACTGGTTCGGCTGCAGCGTGAGGCTGCCGTCGCCGCAGAATAACAGGGGGTGTGGGTGAGTAGAGGGATACCCTGGGCCAGCGGTGGGAGTAGTAGGGGGCGGTGAGGCCTCTGCGGCATCACAGCCGGCCATGAGAGGCAGGAGCACGCGGCACGACCAGCGCTGCTTTGGGCGGCTGGAGCAAGAAGACCAGAGGTTGAAGAAGCACTATGGCCGTTGGATGGACATCATACGGTCACTGGAGCTAGAATCGTTCATATTGACTAAGTTGACAAAGCCCTCCGTCCCCGTCAACTTAGTTGGCCCACAAGTCATCCTCCCACTATGGTGGCCCCATCTAGCAGGGTGGGTATTCATTTTTTTGTGCGTAATAAGGAGGCACTTCCTTGCGTGTGAAGATATAGCTGGTGGGTCCGACATGTCAGCGGGGGGAATGTTTTTTTTGAGAAATACAGAGGCCCTTCCGGTGGGTCCCAGCTGTCAGGTGGAGGAATCATTATTTTGCGCGTACAATCCACGGCCGATGGATGTTGTTCGTTGACCATGTTGACCAGGCCTAGGAAGGGAACGACACAGAGCCGGGGAAGACTCGGCAATGGTTACCCACGCGGTGGGGAGTACGAGGGTTTACTGGTCCGGCTGCCGTCGCCGGAAAATAACAGGAGGTGTGGGTGAGTAGAGGAATGGCCTGGCCAACAATGAAGTAGGGTGGGGTGGTGCGGCCTGTGCGGCAGCACAGCCGGCCATGGGAGGTGGGAGCAGGCAGTCCCACCGGATCTGGTTTGGGTGGCTGGAGCAAGAAGATCAGATATTGAAGAAGCAACACGGCCGTTGGATTAACATCCAACGGTCACTGCTGCTAGAATCGTTTGTGGACTAAGTTGACAAAGCCAAAGTACACGTCAACCTAGTAGACCCACAAGTCAGCCTCCAAATCTGTCCCAAACGGCATACAGCCCGAAATTTCTAGCCGGATTCAAATTAATTTTAAATCTAAATATACCTTAATTTAAATTCAATGAAATTTTACCCGCACAAAAACAATGAAATTTAAAATATCAAAATCCGAAAGAAAACAGTATTTGGGAACTAATTGCCTGTTTGCTGTATTTTTTCATTTTACAGCCCATTTATTATTACTTATAGCCCATTTATTATTACTTATAGCCCATTTCTTATTACTTAAAGCCCATTTCTTATTACTTATAGCCCATTTCTTATTACTTATAGCCCATTTTCTGGGCAAAATGCATCCCTCCTCGTATTGAAATATTTCCGGCCCATCAGGGCGTAGAAAAGCAAGTAGGCCTATGTTGGTTATTCTGCAAAAAACAAAATCAAAATAGCTGGCTAGCCATTTTTCAGAAAGGAAAAAAACAAACTGGGCTGGTCATGTGCTAAACATATGAAATAAAAGCCTGGGCTAGACGGGCCACGGGTCCCGCACAACCCAGTTGATACCCTTCTCCGTCCCAAAAAAACAAAATTACTGCGCTTGCTGCTGGGTCCCTACTGTCATCCTCACCATGTACAGTCATCTCCTTATTCCTCTCGGTTGTTGACCATGTTGACAACACCAGAGGGCGGCGCCGCGGCGAGCGCGGAGGACGATGGTGAGGCCTCGGACGGGAACAAACAGGAGCCGGGGAAGATCACAGCTAGTCGTGGGAGGCGGGAGCAGGCGGTCCCGCCGGCGCTGGTTTGGCTTTGGCGGCTCGAGGAAGAAGAGACCGAAGAAAGGCGACAGATGTTGAATGTCAATCGAACGGTCAAGGTTGGCACAATCGTTTTTTGACTAAGCAGACACCAAGTAGCATACTTTTTTATATATAGGAAGAAAACTGCGAGGAAAATGCGTTCATCTGCGTCCTCCTCATAGGGAACGTTCGCCACATAAGTGACTAGCACCCTTGGTTTTCAACCGAGAGGTCTTGGGTTTGAGTCCGAGGAACTCTCAATTTTGTCCTCCTTCCTTCCTCGCAAAAAAAGGGAAAGAAAATCAAAGACTTGGGAAGGCGTACAGAACAAGCTAGTGTACCAGTAAAGAGACGTTGTCAAGTTTTAGAAAAAAGAAAGACGTGCTCCTGTAGCTGGTTCGATTCCAAACCTAGACTATGACTATATATGGTGCTATGCTACTCTGCAAGTAATGAAACTGACATATCCAACATTCGCTTCTCCTCTTCTCTACTTACTCTGCCTAGCATCATAAGCACTAGCGCAACAACCATGTCCGCTGGTTGCTCGTCCACCTGCTCTTCAGCAGGCAACAACCAGATATGCGCCAAGTTGCCACCCGTACCATCGCCTGTGGGTCTCATCACACCCCCGCCGGCACGCGCACCGCGGCCGATTGCTCATCGCAACCCGCTGCCGTTGGTGTGGTGCCACTGCTGCAAATCACGCAGAGTCATCCGTCGCGTCTCAACCACAATCCGCAACCCTGGCCGAGTCTTCTACAAATGCCCGAATCATGGGGTAATAATATGTTTAAGTGTTGTTCTGCTGCTTTCAGTTGCTGATTTTTTTAATAGTTTGGTTGATGATCTTCCAATTTTTCATGCAGAAAAGGGAAGATTCGTGTGATTTGTATTTCTGGGAAGTTGCTGATGTGGGGGAATGCAACTACGCTGATTATTTGGTTAGCCGAGGAATCCCAATACCAGCAGGTTGGGGTGTTGGACAAGTAACTGAAGGAACGATAGAAGAGGAAGATGCAGAGCAGAAGGTTAAAGATGCAGTTCCTCTGATCATGGCCAAGCAACAACTGCTGAACGGCCTTGACAGCACTGAGGAGATGAAAGAGCTTGTGAAGATAATGGGCAAAATCGATGTGCTCTGTAGGATGATTGTCTCTTTATTTGCAGTGTATGTAACACTCGTGATGTATTCAGTGGCTACGACATGAGCACATTGCTGAAACTAGTAATGAATGAAACCTGTGTAGCAGGCTGGACATAGTGTTGTGAACATCTAATGATTTCTATTAACGGAAATCAGGGGGTATCCCCTTTTGCTCATATAAATAAATAGATAGCAGAGGCCCTGTCGGGTCAGCTTTGTTCTCATTCGAAGACGTCGAGCAAGTTGCAGTCCAATAGCAAACTATGTCATCAAATTCAAGTTTCACAGCCAAATATGAGTACAACTAAACAACAATGTCATCATGTTTTAGTTGTCATACAATCACCAAACACAAATCAGCATACATAACAAGTGATGTTCTCACAGCAAAATACTAAACAACATGTTCATCAGGTTTCAGTTGTCATAGCAAACACAATTTCACATAGTAGATAAAAAAACGTCTTCTGACAGGCAAATACGATAAAAGCAATGTAATCATCATCTGTAGCAGCAGCGTCAACATCTTCGCTGTATCAGTCTGAATCGTAATTCCCCACGGTGTCATCTTCTTCTTTGTCCTCAACGTCCTCGAACATTGGCTTCTTCTTGATCAACTCTTGTATGTCCACAGCACGACAGGCAATCTTTTTGCCGGCGTCATTGACGTGATGTTTCTCAAAGATATTAGGAACATCTGTGTTATCTTGTACTTCAGGAGCAGTGTAAGCATCATCTTGTTGTGCAACTTCATAAATGAATTCCTCTACTCAAACCTTTGCAATACTCTCCAGTCATCGCTACGTGCAAATGTGTCTTCCAAGAAAAATATCTGTGTTGCTTGATTTGCCAAAATAAAAGGCTCGTTGGTCTGGTACGCCGCCTTGATATTGATGGATTTGAAATAATCATCAGCTCTGGGTTTTGCGATCCTGGAAAACAGGTTATACCAACGACAGCACAACAGAACCACACACCGATGATCCTCGAAACTGGAGATATACTGCAACTGAACAATGTCTGTTATGTTAGCATACATTTCAGTTATCTCTTTGTCATACGTATCCGTGCTCATGATGGCACTGTTTTGTGTCTTCCTGCCTTCGTCTCATGCAAGGGTGTTGTAGCGCACATCTCCAACAATGCAAGATTCATAATGTCTTACCCGAGTATCAGGACCCATTGCTAGTGAGTCAAGGGCATCATCAACTGCCTGCCCATCCTCCCGCATCTTCTTAACCTATGGTTAGAAAATAGACAAACTGATCATCTTATGTACTCAATATATTAAAAAAACTGACAGTGCACTTCAGAAGCTTACATGGTTCTTGAACCATTTCGCAAATCCTGCCATAACCAGTTTAATGTTTCTCGGGTCAGCAGCAAACTCTTTGTGTTTATCAATATATTAAAAAAACTGACAGTGCACTTCAAAAGCTTACATGGTTCTTGAACCATTTCACAAATCCTGCCATAACCAGTTTAATGTTTCTTGGGTCAGCAGCAAACTCTTTGTGTTTATCATTGAAGCTTTTCCACTCACTACCATGAGATGGATGGCTCATTACATTCTGATCTCTGTACTCCTGGTTCCTAGAATGCCACAATACATCCTCTCTTGTTTCAGCATCATGAAACAACCTCTGCAATCTTGGTGTAACTGGAAAATGTCTCAGAACATTATGAGGAACCCTCTTCACAGCATCGCCATCTTTCCATCTTGATGATTTGCATTTCGGGCATTCACTTAAGTTGGCATAATCCTTCCAGAACAGAACACAATTATTCTTACAAACATGGATCATATCATATCCAATTCCAACTCCACGAAGGAAATTCTTCATTTTACTGTAGGTGTGTGGTAGCTCAGACGCATCTGCGAAAGATTTGCGGAAAGCAGCCAACATCGCATCGAATGATTTGTTGGTCATCCGCTCAGATGTCTTCACCTGAAGAAAGGTGACCATAGCTGAGAATACTGACAGCTTATTTCCTGGGGTGACAACAACATTGCATTGTTCCAACATGCGGGCCCACCGTTTTTCTTCTGCAGGTGAAAGTTCACGGAATGCACGAGCATTTCATAGCATTGTTTCAATGTTGGTCAAACTCACTGGCTCCGCCACCACCCCTCCTCCTCCTCTTCCACCTGAGCACCAGGAAGATCAAGATGGTGATCTGCTGCTTCCACGTAGTCAATAACATTGACGTTCACAGCTTCACCATGATGAAGCCACCTAGTATATGTGACCGACATCCCATACAAGTGTAGATGATTTTGCACAGTTGACTGGGGTATTGTAACTGAATTCATACAACTGCTACACGGGCAGAGCACATCTGATTTCGGACCACCGTACTCAGCTCTGATAAAGTTCATGAAGTTTTCAACCCCCTCGACATATGAAGTGGAGAATCTTCGAGCAGAAGTTATCCAAGTCCTGTCCATCTGTTAGACATACAAATTAGTTCTTCTACTAGATATTACAGGAAAAACATATATGCTTTTTTATGAAGTCCAAAAAAAATACCTAGGTCGATGTCTAAAGCTATGGCAAGATATTTGGACGAGCAGATCTAAGTAACGAAATATATGTAAAGATGATTCAGCAAACAGATTTGAGTGCTAAATTATGGAAGGCTGTTTCAGCAGTCAATGAGCCCGAGCACACAGCCATCGAACTATCGAAGGCCATCGCAGCAACAAAGATCGAGTATAAAACGGTGTACAACTATTTCACCTAACAGATTGGCTACTAGACCATAGCAATCTACGTCACAATAAATATATGGCAGGATATTTTAGCAACTAATCGGCCTTGGCATGCCATCTCAGCTAAGTAGATTGAGTGCAGAACAGGGCAAGGAAGCTTCTTAAGCAGAGCATATTGACAGTAAACTACTTCGGCAAACAGTGAGATTAACAGCGTTTATCAGCTAACATTCAGTGCTACACCGACATGAACGGGGCCTTAGTCTAGAATGCGCGTACCATGGGAGAAGCTGACCGCCGTGCGTCTCCACACGAACGTCGCCAGCGGTGGCGGCGCTGACCGCCGTGCGCCTCCACAAGAACGTAGCCAGAGGTGGCGGCGCGTCTAGAGGACGGCAGTCTACGAGAGCGTACTGTGGGAGCGAGAGGATAGCCGTGCGTCCCCTCGACGAACCATGGCGCCAATGTATCGGCGCGGCGGGGAGGGCG
>NC_057810.1:440669917-440702871 GCF_018294505.1 Triticum aestivum | reverse complement strand
GTTGAATCGAATTTGGGGGGAATTTTGTGTGGGGGGGGAGGATTTTCGCGCGATGGGCGGGGGGAGTTTGGCGCACGGTCGGTTTCTCCAAGTGTAGTCCCATGTGTCAGTGAAGAGGCAAGCCGAAGCGCGTTCCGCTTGCGTGAGCCGTGTGCAGGACCGAACGTGTGTGGGGTGCAATGCGACCATGATAGGAGTGCTGTGAGTGTACCGCCTTTTTTCCTTTTAAACTAGGTGCTTCGCCCCCTCAAAAAAAATGTTGCTTCGCGTGATCCATCGATACTACTACTAGTAATCCGGTAATCCTGACTAAAACGGCGCGGCCGGTTCTTTTCCCGCGTGATATGCTGGGAGGTTGGCTTATTGGGTTTTTTAGATTTGTCTTGGTTCAATAAAAAGAAGAGTTGGTGATGATGGTGTGCCTGTCATCCTGCAATATAGGACGTTCGATCTATATCTAATGGATAGGAAGGAAACTATGACAATTTACCCGCACTCCTCTCCACATTTGCAGATAAGGCTTTCCCTCGTTCATCCTTTTCTCCCACAAGATCTTGATCTTCCGTTCACTAGTACTCCTAGAATATGTATATTATTGTGAAAGTTCATATACACCGTCCGAGATTAATGCAAACACGGCAGATTTTCATTACATTTCGAACTTTTATAAGACAGAAAAATAAAAGAAACCCGACCCTAAACCTATTCTACGGCGGCGACCGACGTCCTCCATCTGCAATCTCTATGTACGGGGGCGGGGTTCAAGACCCGTGAAGTGAAGGTGCAGTCTCCGACGAGGAAGAGTAGAACACGGGATACTGACCGGCCAATTGGCACACCATGCCCTGCCGCCTCCCATGCCCTACTCATCCTCGGAGGAGTCCCCGACCTCGGCGGTGCTGGATGTTGGACGGTGTCAAGTAGGACGCATGGCTGACGGTGCTCCCGTCGTCGGCCGCCAGCATGGCCACCGCTTGTGTGGTCGCGTTTGCGTCCGGCTATGCCGCTATTGCGTTGCGAGAGGCGACTTGAGCAAGGGCGGCGACCTCGAGCTTCATCCCCGAAGACAAGCTCTCCCGCAGAGCGTTCGCACTTGCGGTCATGGCGGATGTGGTGCCAGGTAGGAGGATGATGCGCTATGGTGTGGAGGTTAGTTGGGCGTTGCCTCTTTAAGTAGCGCATTCCGATGAGGCCAAGCGTCCGGGTGCGTCATTAAGTCGCCGGAGTTGGTTCCTCGGGCACCGAGCCTCTTAACGACGACATACGAACGGACGACATGAATGCGGGCAGCTGGCACCGGCTGGGAACGCACAGCGTGACGACACGAGGGACGAGGGCTTTGGTGTTCCAGGGTAGTCAGCTGCGGTCGTGGCAACGTTGGAGATGCCCTTTGCTCAAATGTGATCCCCGCATGTCATTGAAAAAGCAAGACGACCCGGCATGGTCTCAGGTCTAGAGGATGCAGTTGGCCGCGCTACACCACTCCGCGGACGCGGCGCGGAGCCCCGTGCATCCTCGATGAGCCGGGTGTTGGGATGTGTTTGGATTGTGGCCAAAGTGCACCTTACCAAAATTTTGGTCATGACCCAAAGATTGGTCTTTGTTTGGATGGTTGTCATTTCTTTGGCATGCCAATGAACTCTAGCCAACTCTAGTTCATTTTTCTTGCCAATGTCGGCCAAATCATGGGCAACCAATACCTCAACCAAAATTTTGGCTACCCAATGCTTTGATGGGGCAACCTTGGGCACAAACCAAACATACCATTGGTCGTGCCACAGCACAAACACCACCCTCGGCACACTGAAACCAACCATGTCTATCGACGATATGAGCGTGTCGCTCGTCCAGAGGCAGTGCTGGAGCTGCGCCCCGTTGTTGGCCCCAAAGACCCACATGAACGGTTGTCGGTGGCGAGGAGGTCGTGGGCCAGCTCCTCCATTGGACTAGTCTGCGCTACGTCATCCCGACGGGTGTGCCCCACATGTCGGTTTCCTTGTTTTCGCGGCCATATTCGAGCGTCAGTGCTCCGTGTTGCGCATTAGGCCTTTCACTATGTAGGACAAGAGAGACAACTTATTGTTTATTTGAGCCGTTCAAGTGTAATCATGTGGCATTTCCTTATTTCTCATTCCTCTCCAACCCTCTTCTCCATCAATCATGTCGCCCTCCAGTCGAGTCCATCCTCCCGCATGCCTCATTTGAACATTCCGCCGAGTATCATTCGTATGTACCCACCCTAGTCCTCTTTCAATAGATCTCCGGACCCCGAGATGAAATCGAGAGGGAACGAGTGGGGGCACATGATACCTAAGGCGGATTCAAAATTTTGAACCGGTGATCATAGCATTCGCAAATCATATATAAAGGGTATTCAATGTTCGTTTCGTTTTTGAATGTACAATATACTCCCTCCTATCCTTTCTACCTTACATATAAGTTTTATGTGTAGTCAAAGTATCTCTACTATGATAAAAAATGTATCAACATTCAACAACGCCCAATCAATATTGTTAGATTCGTACGTACTCCTAGATTTGTACTCAAGATGGTTTCCAATTTGACTATTGACAAGATTAATAGTACTCCTTTCACATAGGTGAGTAAGTCATCTTAGGTTGTGCACCATGACCAAGGAGGAGGGGAAAACGAGAGACATTAATGTTCATTTGCTAATTAATAGTATTGCATGCAATGAACTAACCACTGCATGTCATGTTTGATAGTCTCAGGTCATTAAAAGCATGCACACCCTCATCTCTTATTGGTTCATATGTCAAGAAACAAGAAACGAGGTAGAAGTTAATGCACTGCACCTACGTGTTTTGGGATTATTTGGTTTTTGTAAGATGACTTACACACCTAGACGGAGGGAATACATGAGATGTATAATGTGAAAATTATATCATTGGAAACTCCTTTCACATACAAAATTGACCATATGCTTTGTGTAAGTTGCATGTCATATATTATTACTCTAACATTTGGTCAAAGTTAGCCTCGAAAAACGCATTAGACCCTGTATGCTTTGTGTAAGTTGCATGTCATATATTATTACTCTAACATTTGTGTAAGTTGCATGTCATATATTATTACTCTAACATTTGGTCAAAGTAGTATAGTGGAAGTGGATCCTGTGACATAGGTATCCCTGCCTTACCCTCCCTTTCGGTCACTTACTGGCGGACCCCATGCTTGCTAGGCCCCGCATGTCAGTTACTCAATGGGTTCGGCCACGTTAGGGGATCCTCATCCATAGTATACTCCCTCTGTTTTTATTTACTCCGCATAAAACGGAGGGAGTAGTGGTATAATAAATGACGCGGGCGGGGGTGGGGGAGGGACGTCGGTTTGCTCTCAACTGTGGTCCCACAAGCGAGCAAAAACACAAGACGAAGCGCGTTCCATTCGGTGAGCGCCGTGGAGGGTCCAGCGTGCCCGGCTAGAACGCGAACGCGACGAGAGCGATGTACAGTCAAAACTGATTGACTGGTCGTCACCGGAACCACTATTCACACCAGAACCTTCGCTGCTCGGCCTACGCTAGCCACTGCCCTAAAACCACACCAAATCTCTAGCCCATTCCCCCACCTTTCGATCCCCTAGCCCGCATCAAGCGTCCCCTAGTTCACCGGAAAGCCATGGTGCGCCGCAAGATCACTTACTACAAGATGCTAACGCCGGAGTGCCGCGCAGAAATCGCGGCGGCGGTCGGTGCCACAGACCTCCGTTCCCAAGCTCGCTTTGCGGCGGGCCAATCCCCGAGTTCTCTGGAGCCAAGCTACGAGGAGGAGGAAGCCGATCCAATGTTCACTGCGGAGGTCGCGGCGCAGAAGGCCCTCGATGGGTATGAGACGATGGACGTCGACTCGTGCCGGCGTCCGAGTCCCCCATGGTGCAGGCGGACCAGCGGTTCAACATGGCGATACTATAGGAGGACCGGGAGGCAGAGGCTCAACTCTACACGGAGCGCGTGCATGCCGCTGCCATCGAGGCTCTCCTGCAGACAGAACTTGATGTCGTGGATGTGAACCGGGCGGTGGAGGATCAACTTGAGGTGGAGCGCGCGGATGCCGCTGCCATCAAGGCCCTCCTGCAGGTGGAACCGGACATCCTGGACATGAACCGGGCAGCAGAGGCTCGACTCGATGCAAAGGGCGCGGATGCCGCTCTCATCGACGCCCTCCTGCGGGCAGAACCGGAAGTCCTAGACTTGAACCGGGCGGCAGAGGCTCGACTCTACGCGGAGCGCGCGGATGTCGCTCTCATCGATGCCCTCCTGCAGGCGGAATCGGAAGTCCTAGACTTGAACCGGGCAGCGGAGGCTCGACTCGACGCGGAGCGCGCGGATGTTGCTGCCATCGAGGCCCTCCTGCAGGCGGAACCGGATGTCCTAGACTTGAACCGGGCTGTGCTCTCGTCCGTGCAGAGCGCCCGCACGCTCTGCTTGAACGAGTAGCTAGAGGCCGAGGACAACCACGGTGCGGAGACACACGTCGGCAGCGATGGCTGGTTCGCGCCGGCAGCCAAAGACGACGAGGCCGTCTCTTTCCACGAGCAGTGATAGTTTTTCTTTATGTTGTTGTTTTTATTATTATGGATCTTTTGCTGTGTAAAAACATACTATTTGTTATGCAAGTCGCCTGAGTCTACCATTTCAGGCGGTTGGATGAATATCCTACGTCTCCTAACCCTTCTTTCCTTCTTCCTCACCTCTTCTTCTTCCCCAACAGACCACCGCACGGGCCGTACGGATACTCCGGTTGGATAAACATACTCTAAGAACGAAAATTATGTGTCAGCAATAGGATGGCTGAGTTTGGTTTGTTCACATGCGACAACATGTGTCAGTGAGGGTGTGTTCCCTTGGTTGGGTTTGCGGCGTGCAGGAGCAAAGTGTGAGGGTGCGGTGCGACCGCGGCGTGCAGGAGCGACCGTGTGAGGGTGCGGTGCGACCGCGACAGCCGTGCGCAAGTGTACCTCCTTCTCATTTTGAAAACTTTAGGCAAGCTTGGCAAAAATGTGTGGCGAAGTTTGGCAATGCAAGGCCTAGACCCAAACAGGATAAGTACGTACTACCTCTGTCCGGGTTTATTGGTCCCCATTGTATTTCGTGCTAAATTTTGACCATAGATTAAACTAAGAAAATGTTCGCGCATGTCATCAAACATTATATTTTTCAAAACTATGTTCAAATATGAATCCAATGAGATCATTTCTCTTGACATGCATTAACATTTTGTTAGTTAAATCTTTAGTCAAAATTTGGCACAAACTATAAAAGGGACCTATAAACCAGGACGGAGGTAGTACGTACTAGGAGTACTGGTGTTAAAAAAGCAAGGTGGGGTTTTCCTTCGATGCAAATCCTCGTTTCACGTGTCAATTAATGCGTAATTTTTTTCTCGAAAGACCAAAGAGCTAACCATCTCACTCCTCATCGCTTGATTAATGCAGCGCCATGCAAACGAACCTTCTCACTTCCGCATGCATGCAGGGGATATTAATGTCCTTGGTTGCTAACCCCATCAATTTTGCCTCGATTAGTGTTAGTGGCCCTTTGCAAATTGTAATTTTGATATACTGGCCTTGTGTACAAAAAAATGGAGGTAGTAACTATATTTAAATTACTTGCCCATTGCGGTGATGTCAATGACTTTTTTTTGTGGTTTGGCGAAGTGCGTTCGACAGAGAACACCATTGAGGGAGACCACGGTAAGTCGTTCGCAAGTGCCGCCTGCAAGCCGAGACAACCGCCTTATTTGCATCCAGGAACTCCTTCACTAGTACTACTACTAGGAGTACTAGTGCGGTGAGATGGTTTCTCGAAGAAGACGATGGAGAAGCGGAGTCAGCGAAGAGTGAAATGATAGTTGCTTCGTCCGTGCTTTGTGATTTGACGCCTCACTGCTTTGTGATTTGTGATAGAAGGGACATGGGAGTAGACTCTGTGCTCTATACTGTACTACTCCTACATGCGTCCAAGCATGGGAGAAAGAGGAGAGACATTGCATTTTTCTATTCCTTCAATCAATCAATCAGGGAGCTTTGGTTCCATCTTTTTGGCTTTGGCAACGCCGTCCACAATGGTTCCCACGATGCCAAAAGCTATTTTCACATTTGGCTACACATTGTGGATGCCCTTAACCGTACCACTTGGTTTTGCTCCTGTGTGCTATCTATACAAATCTCAATTATATTGATCTAAAAAATTATAGAATCAAAGATTGGTAAAAAAGGAGGTGATTTTGCCGCGCGGATGGCGGGGGAGGTTTCTTATTTTCGGAGGATGTTATCCTGGCGGTTTGCTAACATGCGGTCCCACGTGTTAGTGCTTTACCAAGCTGATCCGTGTCCCACATGAGGCAGAACAACGGCAGAAGCAACACGTGGTTAAGTTGAAGAAGATGAGGGAGAAGCGACCAAGCTGATCCGCGTCCCACATGAGGCAGAACAACGGCAGAAGCAACACGTGGTTAAGTTGAAGAAGATGAGGGAGAAGCGGATTCAGCAACGAGTGAAATGATGGTTGCTTCGTCCCTCCAACTTCTTTTTTTAGCATTATTACTTCATCCCTCCAACTTAACTGCGGGAAAGGTGCAGCTTTGTGATTTGACGCCTCATTGCTCATTACTACACCGGCGCCATGACTGGGGTGCTTCACCCCGGCTGCTCTGCATTGTATTCCGGTATGGCACGTGGACCCGGTAGCTTGATGTCCCACATGTCGGCGAAAGGGACTAGAAGATTTATGAAAGCGAGCGCTCCACTCTTACGACGGAGGAGTAGATGACACGACGGCCCAGTGAACTACCACTTGTACTGTATAGTACTTTAGTTTTGCTGTTTCGCACGATCCATCGATACAAACCCGACTAAACAGGAAAGGGCGGGATTTTTCCCGCGCGGTAGATGATACTGGCCATACATTTCAAAGGCAATTTTAATGTATGCAAACTGAATAATTATAAGTAACAATATGATATCTAGTAAAACTAAAAATACATATGATTTATTGTGTTAGAGTGTAGTAGTAGTGCTGTATTGCATAGTTGTTAGATGTAACATGCGAGAACATGTAGAGATGTAGTTTTGGAGGGCCTACAGAGAGAAAAGCGTAGTACGGTCACCGAACTTCAGAATAAGCTGATTACGGTCACTATATACGTTTTGCGGTGATTATCCGGTCACTTGCTCACAGTTTAGCATTGGATTGCGCTCTGTTGACCGGCCAAATAGTCTGCGTGGCGCCATGTTGACTAGTTAAATTGACCATGTTCCTTGTGGGTCCCACCTGTCAGTTCGCATAGGGAAAAGGTCAGATAAACACAAATTTATGCAGGCGCGACAAGGCTCCAACCCGTGCGCAGGAATCACCTAGTTGTGTATGTGTCTGTCACGGCCTGATGTGTGTGCATGCACGTGTAGGTTGAGCACTTGAGCGTGAGAGTGTGTGTTGGTCGTGTGGTGTACTGGTGTGTGCATCCATGCGTGTGTGTGTGCGTGTGAGTGTTGCGTGCGTGTGTGGCTGCATGTGTACGTGCGAGTGTTGCGTGTGTGCGTGGTGCATGTGTTTGTGTGAGTGTTGCGTGGATGGAGTTCGTGTGCATGTGTGTATAATCACCACACCAGCTCCTGTGTGTTAAAACAGACGGCTCAACATACCAATACAAGGCCACCTTGTCCGTTGTTCCCGCGGTCATGACTTCGCACCACCGTCAATTTTTTTTTGTCGTTTGTTTTCATTCTTACTAGCAAGATGCCCGTGCGTTGCACGTAACATCAAGATGCATTTGTATGACTTGTTTATCTTGTGAGAGAAAAGGATGAACGAGGGAAGGCCTTATTTGCAAATGTGGAGAGGTGTGTGGGTACCTTTTTGCAAAACTGCCATAGTTTCTTTCCTATCCGTCAGATATAAATCGGACGGCCTATATTGCAGGAATGGCAGGCACACCATCATCACCAACTCTGTTTTTTATAAGAGTGCATTTTATGTATTTTATAATAGTGTAGATGTAGAGTAGATACAATTCGACAGGTGGGCACGATGTTAGTGAGATAATGTGATGCAACACTAGAGATGCCACGTGGAGAGTTCAACTGGTCAACTAGTCATGTCATGAGCAAATACAAAGTTGTATGGTGAGCCCGTGACTGTATAATAACCACTAAACATAAATGGTGACCGTAATGAGTGGATTATGAAGTCCAATGTATGTATCATGCTTTCACTTCAAATACAATGATCGTCATTGAATATATCGCGAGAGAAAGATGAAACACGCGTGAATTTTCTGGGGGCTTACTTTTAGAGGACCTGGAGATAGTTTTGTGTGCATACGTGAAAGGGGCGTACAGGGGGGGTATGCGATGGAGAGAGAGATGCTCTTCGTTTCTATTTATTATGACTAACTTTGTATATACTATAAAAATATACAAATTCATAGTGCGGAATAAATATCATTGTGGGCACAATGCAATGCAAATTAGCGTTCGTACTCCTCCATATAACTTTGTAATGTTGTATATATGTAGAAACTCTAAAATAATTTTTTGGCCACACTTTATTCAAAAGGAATGATGTATGCGAAATAAACGTGAAGAGAGGGCTTTTTAGATCTATGGGGTACGTGATGTAACAAGTGTGAATGTGTAGTTGATGCATTTGGTGGGGCCTAGAGAGGTATTTGTGTGTATTACGTATTCGAGAGAGGCATGGATAGAGGGGCCGACGAGGGGGGGGTGTGGGAGAGATAGCACAAGAAATGAGGGTGGTATAGAGAGAGAGACGAATATGACGTCACGACAAGAGATTCCATTCCATTGAGTGTGTATATGCAATGGGGGAGGGAATAGAGGCACCAGGAGAAATTTTCTGTGTGTGTGGTGTTTGTGTTGGTATGTGTGGGTGTGAGAAGATAATGAGACGTGGGGGCAGAGGGTGTGTCACCGCATGAGGTCCGGTGGGTCGAGGTGAGGCCCTTTGTTCGGTTCCGTCCTGCGCCACATTGGTCGGCCCATGACACATTTAGGAAGACCCATGGATGACTAGTCGTACAAGACAAAGATAGCAGAATTGTGAAGGACTCTGTGTCCACTGACAAAGCTGGCTAGGATTTGTAACCCTAGGTTCTCGGACTAAGGTAACCCCTTTATCTCTGATATTACTATTCATCCAACCTAACTTTAAGGGGCATCCTACAGAATGCTCTGCTAGAATCATACTCGTCGATTAGGAAGAGAGGTGTGAGATAATGCGTCAGAGATAGGCGTAAAGATAATGTGCGTACATGAGACACGTAGGCAGGTCCATGTATATAGAAAGGGTCGATGAGGATTGTGTGTGTGTATGTTTGCGAGAGGAAGAGTGCTTGTGATAAAGGTTAGTGAAAATAGTTGTAAATGGTTACGAGAGGGAGGGAGGGTTATATCTAGAGAATGTGTGTGAGAAAGACACCTCGGGAGAGAGTGTGTGAGCATGTGTGAGAGACCACCGATGGAGAGTGAAACTACACGTAAAAGACTGCTCTACACATTGATTAAAGATATAAATTGTATCCAAATATTAGGATGGGATCATGATATTTGCAATTCGCATAAGGAGCGGTCATTGATCCATCAGACATCTAGATTCTATCGAATTTGAGCATGTCTATGTTATTATTCGACACAATTGATCCACATAGTTAGTATTTTGAACTCTAGACAATGCATCGCTTTAGCAATACAATATAAACGTGAGTATAGTTCATGTTGTGTGTGTAAAGCACATTATACATACGAAAGTTACACAATGGACATTTATAAATAGCTACCTATGAACTAGTATACATTTGAATTCAACCTAAGGTGGTTTAAAAATCAAATTCAACATGAAGTCCATTCAATTATTTGAATTTGATATCATGGCATTTGTAAACCATACCTAAACTATGGGGTTACCAATCTTTGCTTTGATTTTGTACATAATAGCATATGTAGTCGTGTACAAAATAGATTCAAATTTAGCTCCTCCTTTCCAAAATAATCGTAGTTATAGGATTTTCAAGTGTCAAAATTTCAAAAGGAAGCGGATAATTTAATGAGGTTTTCAAACATACAAGGTCAAATATAACGTTGTCTATTTAGGTCAATCCTCATAGTTCAAGAGTACAATAAACGTGAATGCTTGTGTTTCAAAATTTCGAACGAAGCGCCAAAAGAGCCTCTACTCGCCCAAAACCGCGTGAGACCAATGTTTGGTAGTACAAGGAAATTACTTTTCTAATAACTCCGACCTGTGAAACCTACCGGCCCGACGTACAAAGGTCTAAACTGGGGTAGGTTTGTAGCTTCATCTAGACGCCACGCAACCGCCTCCGAAAAAAATTCATACACAATGGCCGCCTAAGCACACATGCGCGCGGCCGAAATCGCTCCCGCCCACTATTTGGGACACCTGGAATTACCATCCTACCCTCGACCCGTAGTAGGTCCGAAATTTAAGAGGGGGGCAAAGTTTGTACTTTCCCCAAATGTCAAACAAGCGTGTCCCATCTTCTGTTCAAAAAAGCCAAAAACAAGCGCGTCCCAGACCGAAACATGGTCCCCCCCCCCGTCCGATTCCCCATTCATACTCCGTGGGCGCCAAAACTACCTCTCCACCAGCCGCGAAACCCCTGCGTCCTCCGTCCGCCACCCCATCCCACCCATCAACCACCGCCCTCCTCCATCACGCCGGAGCCAATACCCCGACGTCATCGTCCACCGCAACCTCAATCGCAACGCCCTCCACGGCTAGTAGTTGAAGCCGAGGCTGAGCCGTCCGTACCCGAGCCAGTTCAACCACGCCGTCCTATGCCTCACCGCTGCCGCTCCAACTTCGCCACCCTCCACCACATCGGAGCTGTTCCTGCTACGCCGTCCTTCGCCACCTCGGATCTGCTTCCCCTCCACCGACATACAGCCACGGCAACACAGTCAACAATTTGGCCATGGGTTCGTCCAAGCCTGCACCCTCCAGAACATCGGTTTTCCCGGTAAAAACAAGAAGATTGGCACGACATGTGGAGGTGACCACACCGGCAACCGAAGAAGGTACTTCTCTTCCCTTATTCGTGCAAATCTTACGTCTCTGCTTACACGGTATTCATCCCACAGAAGACACTAGTTGACCACTTCTTCTTGATACTAGATGTTCCTAGTAACTCGCGATGCACAAGGTTTCTCCTCATATACTATTTCACCTTAGCTAGAGGTCCGTCGCCCCCCTGAATTTCAATTTTTGGCCAATTGATTCCCAATTAATGGAAGCATTCCCCGGCGTAACAGACGCTAGTACGACTATTATGCCGGGGAAGCAGCGCGTTGGTGTTTATCTTAGGGGAGTCTGCAGCCTAGAGCTACTGGTGCCCGATTAAAGGGATGGCTTGGGGGCGCTGCCAAGCATGGCGGTGGTGTGAGGTCGATGGGAGGGCGGGGCATCGGAGGCACGGGTCTGGGCCGGTGGTCGCTGGCAGTTCGTGAAAGGTCGTCAACAGTGACTGGCGGGAGGTAGACGAAGGCCATCTGCCCGTTCCTTGTAGATCGGACGGTTCATTAAAAAAATCGACTGGCCTATTTATTTTCAGTCGACTGTTATCTTAGATATGACCACATGTGGTGGTGTGTTGGAGGAGTACCTGCATTTCCTGTGCTCATATATTACAAAATCATACGGAGTAGAATCTAATTTTGTTTGCCATGCAATGTTGTAGAGCTATCATATGTCTCCTATCATTTATTTTTAAGCCACCTGCCATCTGCTACTTTTACAGTGCACTAGTTCTGCACACACTTCACCTATACTCTCACTATTGTGTTTTTATGCAAGGGTATTTCAGACTCTCCTGCCAAAAGAGAAGCAGCAAAGAAAAGAGAGAAGTTGCTCCAGCTTGGTATACGGGTAGGCAAGACACATTACAATGCTATAAAGGGTGCAGTGTCAGCAGATGGAGACGGTAAACGTGGCTCTGTAGTTGATGACCTCGCTCGCAATGAACCACCATCCCAGGTGCTTGCTTTAACTTCGCGGTGTCATATGTGGTTGCATGTTGGTGTCTAGCTTGTATTCTAAAGGCCGAAGTCGGTCTTTATTAAGATAAGGAAAGATATTTTTTACATGAACCACCATCCCATGAGTACCAGAAGACAAATAGCTAGTCAGGGCACTGGCCGAGCCAGTGACAAGCCCAGCACAGGCATCACCTGGAAGCCAACTAAAAAGCCGCGATGGTGGCGAAGCAGCCCGCCTCCCACCAGGCTCTCAGGTCCTAGATGATCATGTTCACCACTCCAGCCGGATGTCTAGCTTGTATTGCTTCCAATTTGGTTAAATTGCATCTGCTTAGCTTACACATTATACCTTTGAATATGACATGCCTTTCTGTTTTTGGTACATACTAGTACATCTATGTATTAACCATGTTCTTACATCAAACTAATGTTCTTGTGTATCCCTCATCAATCACTTATGACGAGGCAGGCAAGCAAGGGGACTACTCCTCATTTAAAGAATGCAGCGTCAGCCTCCCGACATGATACTCAAGAAACAGAAATGCTAGATGAAGATAGTGAACATAGCTCTGTAGTTGATTATAGCATTTCCCCTACACTAGCATTGCAGGTGCTTGCTCTAACTTGGCAGCGTGATATGTGGTTGCATGTTGCATATGGTGTCTAGATTGTAATTCTTCCAATCTGGTTAAACTGCATGTGCTAGTCTGCTTAGCTTATACTCCTGTAAATGTGACATTATACCTGTTAATGTGACATGCCTTCCTGTATTTACTACATAGTACATCTGTCTATTAAGCATGTCCTTACATAAAACTATTGTTTTTTTGTATCCCGCATCAATCAATATGACGAGACACCTTTAGTATATGCAGTGTGATATTAGTTGCATCTTTCATATGATTTATAGCATCCGCTACTTCTAATTTGTTGAAATTCCATTTATGATGGGACGCTTTTAACTTGGCAGTCATATTGGTTGCATCTTTCATGTGGTGTCTAGCTTGCATTGCTTCTTATTTGCTGGAATGGTTTCTGCTTAGTTTACACAAACAGTTGTGAACATGCCATGCCGTCCTGTTTTTCGTACATATTCCATCCTGGTATCATGTGTTTGCCTTACATCAAAGTAGTGATTGTTAGTATCATGCATGAATGAGTTCTGAAGAGAGAAATTTATTGCTTTTTCTTGTCGGTTTTACTTGACAATTCAAAATCAATAAAGCGGAAGGAAGTTAGCAAGGCAGCGGATAAAGGTGCTCCTTCCAAACGGAGGGCCTCTACAGTTTCTACTCCTCCACACCCCCAAGATGATTTCCAAGACAACACATGCATAGACACTCAACAAAGCTGTGTTTATGATGAGCACATCTCCCCTAGTGCAGCATCACTGGTGCTCCCTCTAACTTGGCACTGTTATATGTGGTTGCATGTTATGTGTGATGTCTAGCTTGTATTGCTTCTAATTTTGTTGAATTCCATCTACTTACTTTACACATTATACTTGAATAAGACACGTGTTCCTGTTTCTAGAACATACAATATCTGTCTATCACACCATGTTCTTACATCAAATTACTACTGTTGTGTAACCTGCAACAATCACTTATCATAAGACACGTTTGACTTCGGAGTGTGATATAGGTTATATCTCACATTCTTTTCTAGCTTGTACTACTAATTTGTTGAAATGGCACTTATGACGAGACAGTTTTAACTTGGTAGAGTGATATTATTTGCATCTTTCATATGGTGTCTAGCTTTCATTGCTTCAAATTGTTGAAATGCCTTCTCCTTAGTTTACACATCATAAGTTGTGAATATGCAATGCTATGAATATGCAATGGCACTAATGACGAGAGACCTCTAAGAGCGATATTTGTAGCATCTTTCATATGGTGTCTACCTTCCATTGCATTGCTTCTAATTTGGTGAAATGTCTTCTTCTTAGTTTACACATCATAGTTCTGGTTATCTCTTCCGTCCTATTTTTCATACATATTACATCCTCCTATCATGTGGTTGTCTAACATCAAAGTTTTATTCGTCTGCATCACGCATCAATTTGTTCTGAAGAACTAAATTTTATTCGTTTTTCTTGTCGGCTTGACTTAACATGGCACAGAGAAAGAGGAAGAAACAGAGAATGGCAGGGAATGAGAAGCGGATGAATCCTGCAGATTCTGCTGGTACTGATGGTGCAATAGAAGGTGAAATTCCAGCGGAAAATTCTACAAACACGGCATCCCATGCTACACGAACTGCAAAAAAAGCCAAACAGAAACAAATAGCTGCCACCAAACAAGCAGAGACAGCCCTAGTTCTTGCAACACCTACCACAGTACTACTAGTTGCATGACATACTCATGCGTCAACTGAGCTAGCAGCACGTTCCCAAGCTCCCTTGCCACCTGACACTACTTCCCAAGCACTCTTGACACAAGACGAGTTGGCAATATCAGATGAACCTTGTGAGCTTCAACAGCAAGAAGGTAGTTGCTGGAGTCAAGTTACAGTTGCATGCTTCTTTATATGTAGTCTCACAGTTTGATGTACACTAACACTTCCTATGCTTGTTGTTGGACTAGCACCTAGGCGCAAGAGGAAACAAACATCAGGGATAATGCTCGATAGGTTAACTAAATCTAGAGGAGGAGGAATGGAGATCCGTTTTGAGGTAGGTTTAAAAAGGCCACGTGATGCTACAGAGTCAGCCAAGTTAGTATCAGAGGCAGCGGTTGCCGTTAGGTGTCATGTACGTATCCTCCCAACATGGATTCAGTACAGGAATGACAAAGACGAAACCCAGTTCAACACCTTCCTCGACCATTTATCTGTAAGTATGGTTATGTATGGAAACTAGTAATATCGTCTTGCTCTATCCCATACTTTCTAGGTTGCTGATAATGAGACACCCATAATTTTCAACATATGAGGTTCAAGTTGGATAGCCAAGATGATGCAACCAGACAAGCTTGCACCCATGTTTTCAAGTCTGCTCTGTGACAGTATCGGTATAACTTGAGGAAAACTCACTTTGAAGGCAAGGCTATCAGTGAACTTTCCCAAACATCTCCAGTGGAAAATATATCGGATGAAGACTGGAGGGGCCTTGTTAAACACTGGTCTGATCCGAAGTGTCAGGTACATTATATATATGTGATCAGATCACATGTTGAAGTCCTATTGACGCATGTGCCACACAAATCTATCTTCTTGTAGGTGAACTGTTCAAAGAACAAGGCCAACCGTACGAAAGTGAAATTCCAACAGACGATAGGATCTCGTAGCTATATTGCACACTGCGAGGCTCTTGTAATTAGCTGTTGTTTCACTCTTTTCGCTGTACCATATTATCAGATCTATATTGACTTGTTCGAAATGCAGAGGAAAGCCCGCAAGGACCAAAAAGTACCTGAACCAAATGCTGTGGAAATCTTCAAGGACTGTCACACCAGCAAGAAGAAGGGCATGACTACACCAGTCAAAGCCGCGGTTGTAAGTCCTTAATCCTCATGCCTTTTAACTACTACTTACTCTGACTTGTGCCTTGAACTGCATGGTTTGCAGCCAATGTCTATTACTCTTTTCAATTTTGTACACAATTGTCTTAGCGTATCATTGCACCTTACAAGGTTTAAAAGGGAGGAGTGATGTTCCTTTGATCTTGACCCATAATCTAGTTCCGTGCTGGACTTGCCCACACAACGTTACAATTGCCTGTTTGTTTGTTCTCAGTTTTTTTGTGATATGAATGATGTCATATTATGCTTACCGTATTATAAACTTCGTCTCTTTATCCTTAGTCCTCAATACAATGTGAAGAAATAGACAATACATTAGCGATGGTACATGGTCATATGTTTGGAACCTGGTTTTATTATGTACTTTGCAATAAAATACAACTAATATTTTACATGGGTTCACCAGAATAAGTTCTGCATATAGACCAAAGCTATTTTGTTTTCTTTTGCTGCCTCCTTAATATCTTCTGTTTTGGTACTACTAATGTAAAACCTCAACTTTTCAGCAAGCTATGGAAAAAATGGTGGAACCGCCACCTTCTGATGGTGGCGAGGCAACTATAACCGCAATGTCAGCTCTTGCTGCAGTGGGTCAGTACATGTCCACTAACAGTGCCAAAAGCACGTTCCTGCGTAATACTAGGTTGGTTGTTAAGGCAATATCGTCCAAACTGCCTCATGATCAAGATATGCAAGCTCAAAGCAATGTTGTATCTGCGCTCCAGACACAAGTCCATTCCCTAACAGAGGCCCTTTGTGAAACAAGGAGAAACATTGCTCAATGTCGTCAAGATATGCATGGTTTTGAAACCAGACTATCAGACATTTGCTATGTTGTTCAGGAGCCTAGGGGAAATGAAGGCGAGGGTTATGGTGTTCCATCGGACAATACAACATGAAAACGTAACAGTCAGGTCAAATTAACCGAGCTTCTGAACTTTTGGTGGTGCATTTATCTGCTAGACTGGTATGTTTTATGCCAACCTTCCTTTTGTTATATAGTTGTAATTTGTTTTGGTGCGATACAAAACTTATTCTTAACATGCAGCCACCGGTTGAAGAAAACAGCAAGCCATTTTTGTATAGTGTAGGGTGTTCCCTATATTTGCACTGGTGGCGATCTTTGATGCTGAGTGGATGTAATCTGTGCAATCGCCTTAATAGCCTAGCGTTAAATTGGGCCTTATTTATTTCCTAGTCTTCTTTTTCCCTAGTTTGCTAGTGGCCGCAACTACCCATGGGCCATATACGGGCCGTAGGATCCATGGGTCTCCTACGGGCCGTCGATAAATGGGCCTGTAATCGGTGGGCCTCGGGCCGTCGATAAATGGGCCTAGGGCCGCCCGATAAATGGGTCTATATGGGCCATAATCGGGTGTAATTGGTATCGGCCCAGCACGGTAACGGGCCGTTAACAGGCCGTAGGACTGCAAAAGCTTAATTCTGTCACATGCATAATGGGTCGTTAATGGGCCAGAATATAGGACGGGCTGGCCAGAAACGGGCCGACTCTTGCCATGGGCCGAATTTGGCACATTAGGGTAACAGGCCAGTAAAGGGCCGACTCTTGCCATGGGCCGAATTTGGCCCATTTGGGGAACATGCTAGTAACGGGCCGACTCTTGCCATGGGCCGAATTTGGCCCATTAGGGGAACATGCCAGTAACAGGCTGGAAGTAATCGAGGGCCGAAAAGGAGCCCAAGAACGTATGGGCCATCAATAGGCCGAAACCTAACACGGGCTGGAAATGGCCCATGTAAATCACGGGCCATTAACGGGTACAAAGAAAATTATTGTTCATTATGGCTAGAGTCACCGTGGGCCTGTAAAGGGCCGAAAGATACGAAGGCCTCATATGGGCCGAAAGACGTCGTGGGCCATACATGGGCCGAAAGTGAAATGGGCTGGTGTTATATTCGATGGGCCACATGACGTTGTTGGGCCGATTTCCTTTAGTGCCTAACGGGCAGTAAAATGGGCTATTTGCGAAGAGACCGTTAACAGGCTTTTCATGGGCCAGCCCGTTAACTTTTGACCAAGTCAAATGGGCCGGCTTTGTAAGCTAAATGGGCCAGTGGTGGGTAGTGGCACGTGTCGACATATCATAGGCGCCTATCTGACCCACTGACGAGCTGACACGTGTTTCGTCCGGCCAATAAGAATTTTACACGTGGAAATTTCCCATTGGTCGGGGCTGTTAACGGGTTATCGGATCCAAAACCCGATCCGATAGCTTAACGGCGTTCCATTACGGTGGATGCCACGTGTCGGTCACCCTTGACGAAAGCACTTCTGTGACGTGCGATTTATCGTCATGGAAGTGGACACTTCCGTGATGATAATTTTGGTAATGTCATGGAACACTTCTACGACAGCACAGGTATGACTATCTTGATTCTGTCATAAATTTGTCATGGATGTACATGCATGACAAAAAACGCGACCTACTGTGACAAACACGTATCATCACAGAAGTGTATTTTTTTGTAGTGTGTGCCAGTTGTTAGAGACTCCAATACTACTACTTCAGCACCTGTAGCAACTGCCACGGTTGTACCTCCAGTGTCAACCCCTCCAGCTCCACATACCTCTACCGAAGCTTTTGCAGATGCCCTCCTCTCCACGCCATCTACGCACACCGGAGCAACAAGCCAGAAGACCCCTTCAGGAGCTCCCGGAGATCGTGCCTAGAGAGTCGTATAGCACTATACGTTTTCATACTTTTTGGTAATTTGTCGCCAAAGGGGGAGAACGTGTATAGATCATAGGCTTTGAGAGAGAGAGAGAGTGTGTGTGTGTCTTGCTTTGACTTGCTCAATTGCTTCTCTTGCTACTTTGATCGTTTGGTTGTTTGATTCCTAAGCTACAATTTGTGTTATGCTTGTGAGATACTTATGTGAGCATGTGTTTGATCATGCTATGCTTAATGTGTGGTTGCTTGCTCATATCCATGAATTTGTGTATGATCAATCACTTTTACCCTTGGTGATGAGTGCATGTTATTTAACTCTTATCATTTTGAGCACTCCACCAAGATGCATGTGACATGGAAGAGTGACCCATCACTGGTACGTGTCGGTGCTATACAAACGGTTTTTAACCCCTTTCCGCGACGGCGCTCGGAACCGTCACCTAGTGAGTGTGGGCGATAGGGGGATCCTTCCCACATGACCCAGAAACCGTCGAGGATAGGGAGCCTTGATGCATATAGTTGCCCCTCTATAACCATTTCCGATGTCTCGCATATCCTAAATGCTTCATCTTTGCTACTCGTTTGTGTTCGTATTGCCATCGCAGTCGGAGTTTTGTGGTTTTACCTAAACCCAGGCAGATTCCAGGCCTAGGCAGATTCCAGGCCCAGGCAGATTCTAGGCACAGGAGTTTTCTAGGAACGTACCAAACTGGCTCTACGTTTACGATGCCTCGCACATCACAAACAGTTCATGATTATAAACCGTGTACGATTGGTAGACATTCACACACATTTAGTTTTCCCGCGTCGTATGTGATAGTGTCTGACATCACACACGCATTGCAAACATCAACTGTGTGCATTGTTACACATGTTTCCACTCCGTGAACCGTGTCGGATTATGATGTATATCGCACACGCTGTGCTTTATTAACCGTGTGCATCGTAATGACCTACACACCGTAATTTCATGCTAATTTAATTGTCGCTATTTAAAGTTGTACCTAATTTAAACTTGAAAGTAGGCTATAGCTTTATTCATATCCATCAGGTTCAAACAACCAATGCATTATTCAATTCACAGGTACATATGTTTAAGAATTACATAAGCATAAAATAAAGAATGATGAACCAGGGTTCTATATTTGTACTATTACAGATGGTAAAGAAAGAGGCGACAGACATTCTGGTTGCTGAACAAGGTGAAGCGGAATGGCCCTATTGTGCTCTCCTAGATGTAGAAGGCACGCAGAACTCTAGTCCAACCCCTTGTGATGGCCGGCCACCAATCATGTAGTTCGAGAGGTAATCTTGAGTAAGCTGCTTCAGGATCCACTTCAAAGGAAAAAAGATTCAGACATTGTCATCTAACACAACTCATCACGGGCAGTAAAAAGAAGGCTACATGGTTCTTACTTACCATCCTGCAGTTCACTGTTGTCTTGCATCGATTGACATCTTTTGACCCATTTTCATAACAATCTTTATCAGTTTCCTCACCTGATACTGGTTCATGAATATCTCATTGCCCCATACGCGGAAAGGGTCGAAGTGTGGATCTTTGGCAATGACATGTGTACCTAAAAGCACCAAGTTAATATTAGAAGCTAAACAACAATTGCAAAATGATGTAGTACAACACTCCCTCCATCCCATTATATAAGATTTTATACACGTATATCTAGATATCATCAGAACATTAAGGTAAAAAGAACATTAAGGTAACACTCTTCCTTGTTGCTATGTAGCCTGGGATTGCATATTTAGTCATTCAGTACAATGCATGTTGCTATGTAGCCTCAGATATATTAAATATGGCCCTAGTTAACCTACTGATAAATGGGTTACAGATATATTCAGTGAAATGTCCGATTCGACGATTAATCCCTTATCATCCCCCAGGCTATATGGTACCAGCTACCGAGATCCTGAACAATGAGTACATATAAGCAACGCGATGAAACTAACCTCGATGGAAAAACAACAATGTTCTCAATATTGTCATGTATGAGTACATATAAAGGCATGTTAAGAACAACAGGCTAAACATCAACAAAATATATCCATGGTAGACAACATAATCTACAAATAATAGCTTGAGTGTGCAGGCTTAAGCATGCTAGTTAAGCAAAACAAGAAGTGGAAATGTGTGTTAACTGCTGCATCAGGCATAACATTTATAAACAAGCAAGTAGTCATTCAAACTACTATTGTGTAGGTCTAAAGTACACTAGTTATTGTTAAAAAAACGAAAAGGCATGTTAACTACAATATCCTTAACAACAACAAAATATCGTAATTCATAGTGATATTGTTGAAACTGTTATTGATGAAATTTAGTTGCACGACAAATAGTTGCACATATAGAGCATCACATTGTGAAGAACTGAAATAAACAAGGCATAAGGTCATCTCTAGCCGATCCTTTAAAAGTTAAAGGACTAAAACAATTAGTGGATATATATATATATATACTCCAACAATTTTTGGCCGTTTCTAGTCGATCGCCTAAATTTAATGTTGTAAACTTCAATTTGATCAAGTTCAAAGCAGGTTCAACCGAAAGTAGCATGTATTCAAACATAAACATAGATAGTTTTGCATAACCGAACATAAAACATAAATTTAAACTAAGCTAAACTACTTTCGATCAAAGTAGAGGTCGAGCCAATCCTTCCTTGTCAGGTACGGTGTGCCACGAGCCGGGTCCAAGCCGGTGCCGTCATCGGGGTCGTTGGGGAAGGCCCTCCTCCACTCGTGCACATCGATCTCCTCGTCCTCGCCGCCCACCTAGATGCCCTCTGCACCGCCGTCCTTGCCGCCTTCGACCTCATCATCGGAGGAGAGCGTGATAACTCGCCGCCCTCCGCGCCGGCAAAGATCGCCCGCTCCACCTCCACGAGCTCTGGGTGCTGCTGGCGTAGCTCTTGCATGTAGGCTTCGTCGGCGGCCTCGGCCTCGAGGCGCTCCCACGCCTCGCAGTCCACCCCCGCCATAGCCGAGGTCACCACCCTGGCTCCGGCAGAACGAGGTGGACCGCACGTGTGCTGAAGGGGAAATTGAGCCTAGCCGCCACGCCGTGGTAGAGGACCTGCCAGCGGTCGTACTCCATGGCCGCGAGCTCGGCCGTGTGGAAGCTACCGAGCCATCAGCGGGTGTGGGTCTCCCGATTTGTAATCCCGGCAACCCACGTCCCCCACCGCCGCTGTTGGACCCTGAGGTAGGACCTCGTCGGCTGCCGGTTCCGAGGAAGGACGGGGAAGTCCTTGAACCGGCGTAGGGGCGCGGCGGCTGGTGGATCGGGGGACTAGCAACGGCGGATCGATAAAGAGCCCGTGGAGGACGACAGGGACACCTCAGCAGCCACCTCGCCGGCGTCGGGCGAAGAGGCCTCGATAAACCTCTCTTGGGCCATTGGCTCCTCGAGCTCCTCGGCACACAGGCAGAGGTTGAGGATGGAGGCGGCGGCGATGACGGCGACCTACCAATGGTTACGGGGGTGGTGTGTGTTGGTGAGCACATGTTTTGTGGAGTGTGTGGTGTGTGTGGAGGGAGGTGGGGATGGGGGGGTTAAGGTGGTGTTTGAGGAAATACCGCGGTAACTGAAAATTTTACTAGGCGGGAGTAACAAGGCGGGGTTACTAAAAATTTGGATCAAGGGCGAGCAGATATTTTTGAGATTGCGAGGGATGCAGAGGCGGGAGTATTTGGGAAGCGAGCTAGTGTGCTTGACACGCCGGCTGTGGGCTGTAGCCGATGCACCTTCTCGCATAAGCCATAGGCGTACTATACACCGATGGTGCTCTAGGATATTTTGTACTACATCTCACACGGTTGGTGATAATAAACGATGTGGGATCTACTTGATTTTTCATTTTGATTTGAATTACATAATGGGATCACAGCAGCAATGGACAGTGTTTGAATTGCTAGACCTTTTATCTGCAGTGAACATGCAACTATATGTGTGTCATAAAAAATTGGAATTATTCAGGGTTCGTTTGAAAATTTTATACATTAAATTGGTTTTCTAGCAATTTCAGGTGCACAATTCAAAATCAAAGCACATGCTCCAGTCCCTAAAAACGGGTTGCGAAATCAAATGTTTGTCCTTGGTTGCAAGCTTTAGATCACATGCAAGAAATGAGAATGAATGTCAAACACCTTGACATTGTCGCTCAGCCGCTAACATTGAGATACATGGTTTTAAAATTATAGTAAATCGAAAAGTCGGCTGAAATTCATGAAACTTGACATGATATCATGGAACGGAATCGACATGTCATGGTAAAAATATTTCCCCGTTTGGGGCAGGTTTGGGTATAAGCTTCTCGCAAACCGGAGCTTCTCTCACAACAAGCCAGGTGGTTTCGGTAGGGAACGTGCCACCTTGGGGGACAAAACGATATATGTTGCCTCTTCTTACTTTCTAAAATTTTCTCGTGTCAACGTAGAACAACACGGGTGTTGTGTCATTTTTGGGAGTTTTCGGGGTTCGCTTGGACATTTTTATACATTAACTGAGTTTTCTATGCATTCATGTGCATAATTCAAATTTGAACTATATGCACATGCTCAAGTGCATATAAAGTGGTTCAGAATTGGAATGTGTGTCCTTGGTTACATGTCAAACACCTTGCCACCGTCGCTCGGTCGCTAACATTGAGATACTTGGTTTTAAAATTCTAGTAAATCAAAAACACATCTGAAATTTATGAACCTTGACACGCTAGCATGGAATGGCATCAACATGCAGTGGTAAAAATATTGTCCTATTTGGGGCAGGTTGGGGTATATAAGCTTCTCACAAACCAGAGCTTCTGACAACAAGCCTCATGGTTACCGTAGGGAACGTTTCACCTTTCTGGATGAAACGATATCTGTTGCCTCTTCTTGATTTCAATTCTTTTTCTAGTGACATCATAGAACAACATGAGTGTTGTGTTAAATTTTGAAATTTATCGGGGGTTGTTTGGACATTCTTATGCATTAGTTGACCTTTCAATGCATTTATGTGCATAATTCAAATTTGAACTAAATGCACATGCTCTAATGCATATAAATTGGTTGAAAATTCAAATATGTGTCCTTAGTTGCATGCTTACGTCCCATGCAAGAAATAGGAATGAATGTCAAACACCCTGCCATCATCACTCGGCCGCAAACATTGAGATACCTAGTTTTTAAATTCTAGTAAATCCAAAACTCGTCTAAAATTCATGAAACCTGGCATGCTATCATGGAATGGCACCCGACATGTCGTGGTAATTTTTCCCCATTTGGGGCATGTTTGGGTATAAGCTTCTCACAAACCAGAGCTCCTCACAACAAGCCTGATGGTTTTGGTAGGGAACGTTTCACCTTTCTGGACAAAACGATAGCCATTGCCTGTTCTTGATTTCAATTTTTTCTCTAGTGTCAACATAGAACAACATGAGTGTTGTGTTAAATTTTGGAATTTTTGGGGTTCGTTAGCACATTTCTTATGCATTAATTGAGTTTTCAATGCATTTATGTGCATAATTCAAATTTGAACTACATCCACATGCTCTAATGCATATAAATTGGTTGAAAAAATTCAAATCTGTGTCCTTGGTTGCATGCTTAGGTCCCATGCAAGAAATGGGAATGAATGTCAAACACCCTGCCCCCGTCACTTGGCCGCAAACATTGAGATACCTGGTTTTTAAATTTTAGTAAATCCAAAACTCCTCTAAAATTCATGAAATCTGGCATGCTGTCATGGAATGGCACCCGACATGCCGTGGTAAATACTAATGCAATGCACGGGCCTTTTTGCTAGTCTTTATCTAATTACAAACAAGAGATTATTAATAATTGGGAACCAATATCCCAAATGGATTATTTATTCAAACCTTGAGCGTTAGACCAACAATGGATACGTGGCATGCTTCGGTTAAGCAATAAAGTGGCAACATTAATCATCCAAATAGAAAAACAATGTACTTTGGATTATATACAACAAGTCATCAACACTCAACGACAACGAGGATACATGTTGGATTATAGATTATTTCCAACAAAACATTCTAGTAAATACTAAAGTTTTTCTCACACAACAAATAACAATGCGATGAAATGAACTTCAGCTCAACCAATCCTCGGTGTTGGAAATGCTTGCTTTGAACCATAACTGATTCTCTGTGAAGGGCCAGCTATTATCAATCTCGAAACCAACACAGGACTGATCATCCAGGCTGAAGTGGCCTATATCAGGACGTAAATTGTGATAGCCATAGTAGGGAACCATAGCAATGTCCGAGGTATAGATACAGTTGCTTCTCATAAACGGTAGTAACATTGTGTCAACAGTAGCTGGATCGCGTTTCACCATCATTGGATAGTTTTGTCCAAGGAAGAGCGAGTTTTCTCCAAGACTATCAATACTGAACCAGGGAGAAGGTGTTGGCACTAGCACACGAGTATCCATCCCGAATACCCTGCAATGGATGTTGGAATAGGTCCGGAGAGTGCGACCATGGGAGACAACACCTACATCGTTAGTAACATCAGCAGTGCCATGTATACATACACGAAGAGGTGATCCATCGGAATAAGTTGCCAGGCGCCACTGAGTATATAGGTCATGCTCGTCAACATGCTCTTGATCATCTCCATCGTTATCTCCCCCTTGGTTATAATTTTTTTCAAGTATAGGTGGTGGAATGTTCACAGGACCTTGGAAACACAAGAAGGTTAATTAGTAAAGGGAAACTAGCTAACCCGCATGCACGCGGTGGAAGACAAACATACCGAAATCATAAGGATTTCATGCAAAAATAGTGCCATGAGTGGTGGAAGCAAACACAAGACCCTCATATTGAATTGCATCATAGTACTCATCCATGTACAGAAATTGAGTTTTGAGCAATATACATCGAGGCGTGGAAGTAAGGATGGCAACAAGCTTGTCGAAGATAGCAACAACTTCATAGTTCTTGTAATCCCAAGAGCGGTTGGGAACTCGATAAATTGCTATCTTTCATAGACGACAGTCAGCATGATCATATTTGAACGTATGTAGATCATTTGTGTGCTCAACCTCAGGGTAGTCTGTGATATTTGAAAGTGGAACCAGGTGATGAGTGTACACATTCACAAGTTCCCACTCGCAGTTATACCCAATATAAACAACCCAATCTCCATTTGCGCCTACCCAAGCCTTACCCTCAAGCGATGGCATCTTAACATCACACGTATCATTATCAAGTGGCATCAACTTGCAGAAGGCGAGGCTTCCATCGTCCCCATGTCGGCGACCAGTGTCATGGCGAAGAAGATAGGGGGATCAAACCGCTCCTGAACCCTATTTGTTGAGTCGAGAATGGACTTGAACGAACCTGCCATGCTAGCCGAGGTGATGACATCGCACCGTTCAATGAGTTCCTCGATCACGTCATCTTTTAGACCAGGGCAAGAATAACGGGGTCGTTTCTGGCCCGTTCCCTCCATGGAGAAGACGATCGAACAATGGCAGAAGGAAGGGTGAAGGCAAATGGAGTGAGGAAGAGCGTGCGACGGCAGTTCCAAATCGAGAGGGAAAGGCGAAGAGGCGGTGGACGGTTGCCACGATTCATGAAGAGGCTAGTGGGGAGTGAACGGTTGCCATAGAGAGGTCACAGACTGATGAAAAGGCCGTCATCTCAGACCTAGCGCCCAGCGCGGGATGTCCTCCATCTCCCACACGATCGAGCGAAGCCACTTTGCACCCCACACGGTTGGTCCGCCACGCCGCTAAGAGCAAGTACTACAATAGTGGGCTTATAGCCTGCTTACATGGCAATTTTTCCTATGTGGAGGAGAGAGACACGAAGGATTCCTTCAACAAGGACAAGTGTGCTAGGCACTCGGCCTAGATGGAGAAACTCGACAAAGCTCACGTCGTGTACGCGGCCAAGGAGGTGTACACATGCTACGACATGTACAGGCGGATCGTTGACATGAGGAAGTGCCTCCTTCCCCAAAACGGCCAGGGATCCAGCCGGAAGCAGAGCAATGGCAAGCGTCGTCGCAACAAGAAGTAGATGATTACTTAGATCCTTGTTTCTCCTAGTTTAGTATGCATGTAATTGCTTACTTTGGTGTGTGAAAATGTTATCTGTGTAGTCACTTGTGTAATTGTATGCTTAATTTGGTTATGCAATGTTGTCTTTTTAAGTATATATGTTGACGCTCTGTAAACAGAGCAAATCACATCGCACATGGACTAAACAAGGGAACCCGTCGGCTTGTTAACAGGAATCGTCTATGTTGTTATCGGTCTTCCCACACATTTCTGATTATAGACCTATTTACCGCGTATCACACACACCTTGTTATATTGAACCGTTTCTGCTCTCTCGTCTCAACACAAACAGTTCATCCGAGTGAATCGCATGTTGTATATCGCACACACCTTGATATGGCTGACCGTTTCTTTTGTGTTGCCTAATCACAAATAGTTCATCCGAGTGAACCGTATGTTGTGTATCGCACACGCCTTCATCTACCTGCCCGTTTCTTTTGTTCCTCCTTATCGCAAATAGTTAATTGAACTGAACCATATGCCCTGAATTGCACACAAAACAAAAATCTGAACCGTGTTTGATGCATCCGTCATCGCAAACGTTTTGCACATTTTAGACGGTTCTCTGACACCACCGTTTGTGATTATTGCATCGCACATAGTTTCTCGAAGGGTTTTTGATCGTAGTGTCGCGTTAGCAGCATCCTATAGTAGTGCATGATCCTAATCAATTGTGCATTTGCATTCAAAATCAAATTTTAAATAAATGCACAAATTTAGGGGGAGCTCTTGCTTATCACATACTTCTCAAAGCGACGATGTATTTCATTCATATTATCATTTTTCAAAGCTTTGATCTATATGTTTTCATCAGTTACCAAGAAGGGGGAGATTGAAAGTGCAACTAATCCCCGGGTGGTTTTGGTAATTCATAACAACATATAGCTCATTGAACTAATATCCTTTCAGGTTAAATATTTCAGAAAGTTCAATGATTGGCATGGCATGGACTAGAGATGTTGACCCCTCAAAATGCTAAGGACAAAGATTGGCAAAAGCCCAAGACTCTACATTTATATTTTAGTGATCCAAGATCACATTGAGTCCATAGGAAAGCCAATACTATTAAAAGGGGACGAGGTGTTGCTTAATGGTCTACTTGCTCAAAGTGCTTAATGATATTGCTCCAAAACCCTCAGCCATGTTCTCATTTCCACATATGTCCAAAACTCAAAGTCAAACACGGCCCCACCAAACTATTCTATCCGGCACCACTAAGTTCTCTTGACATAGCCACTGCCAGAAACCCTAGACGATTCAATCACACCGATACGGATCTCGGTCTCACCGAGATGGCCCTGCAAACTCTCTGTTTCCCTTTGTAACATTTCGGTCCCATCGAAATGAGCAATCGGTCCCATCGAGTTTGCTTGACATCTTCTCTGTTTACCTATTGCTTCACTTTGGTCTCACCAAGTTGATGCAATCGGTCTCACCGAGTTGATGTTTGCCCTAAGCCATAGCACATTCGTCTCACCGAGTTGATGCAATCGGTCTCACCGAGTTGATGTTTGCCCTAAGACGTAGCACATCGGTCCCACGGAGTTGTTCTCATCGGTCCCACCAAGATTCCTTACATTCACATTTTGAACTAATCGGTCTCATTGAGTTCTTCTATCCGGTCTGACCGAGTTGGGGAATTTTTTGTGGAGGCTATACATACCCCTCCACCCCTTATCCATTTGTGAGAGAGCCATCAGAACGTGCCTACACTTCCACTACTCATTTTCTGAGAGAGAACCACGTACTCATGTGTTGAGACCAAGATATTCCAATCCTACCACTAGAATCTTGATCTCCAGCCTTCCCCAAGTTGCTTTCCACTCAAATCATCTTTCCACCATAGCCAAATCTCTAAGAGAGAGTTGAGTGTTGGGGAGACTATCATTTGAAGCACAAGAGCAAGGAGTGCATCATCAACACACCATCTATTACCTTTTTGAGAGTGGTGTCTCCTAGATTGGTTAGGTGTCGCTTGGGAGCCTCTGAAAATATTGTGGAGTTGAACCAAGAAGTTTGTAAGGGCAAGGAGATCGCCTACTTCATGAAGATCTACCCGAGTGAGGCAAGTCCTTCGTGGGTGATGGCCATGGTGGGATAGACAAGGTTTCTTCTTCGTGGACCCTTCGTGGGTGGAGCCCTCCGTGGACTCATGCAACCGTTACCCTTCGTGGGCTGAAGTCTCCATCAACGTGGACGTACGATAGCACCACCTATTGGAACCACGCTAAACTACATTGCATTTTCCTTCTCCAAACCCTTCCCTTTACCTTCATATGCAATGTTTTACTTTCTGATGCTACACTCTTAGAATTGCATGTGTAGGTTGATTGCTTGACTTATACTAGTTGCTAAAATCTGCCAACAACTAAAATTGGGAAAATGTTAGGTTTTTATTTGGTCAAGTAGTCTAATACCCCCCTCTAGACCTCCTTCGATCCTACACCCAGCCGTCAGTTCAAACGGTCGGCCATGGCCTGGGCCCCTCAGGAGAGTAGCCAAGGATCGTCACCTCACTCTTATCGAAGTTGATTGTGAGACCCGGCATTTGTTGTAAGCAAAGGGGGAGGAACTTTAAGTTGGCGATGTCGGAGGCGGAGCCCTCCACCATTATGATGGTGTCATCTATGTATTGCAGGAGGGAGACCCCTCCCTCTCTCACCAGATGAGAGGAACTACACCACGGATATGGCCGACAGATTTGGCCTTATCAAGGATGGCGACAAGAGCACCAACCACCATGTTAAACAGAACGGGGAGAATGGGTCGCCCTGACATACCCCACATAGGGTGGGGAAGTAGGGCCCAATCTCGCCGTTAATGTTAATCGTGGTCCGGCCGTAGGTGACCAGTTACATGATCCTGGTCACCCAACGGTCATCGAAGCCTTTACAGATCAGAACTTCTCGAAGGAAGGGCCAAAGGACAATGTCGTAGGCTTTGTGGAATTCGAGCTTCAGGAAAACCGCCCGTTGGTGCTTGGAGCGGACTTCATGTAGCACCTCACGGAACACCAACACCCCATCCAAAATAAACCGCCCTTGGATGAAAGCAGATTGATTGGGGTGGGTAACGGCGTCCGCGAGAAGGGTCACCCTATTGGCGTACCCCTTCGCCAGGATCCGAAATATCACATTGATAGGGCGGAACTGGCGGTGTTAGAAGCGCCCAGAACTTTGGGGATAAGCATGATGATCCCGTAGTTTAGACGACCAAGATCCATGGTCCCAGTGTAGAATTATCCAAAGAGGGCCATGACCTCTGGCTTGATGATTTGCTAGAATGTTTTGAAGAACATCACCGGAAGGCCATCCGGACCCGGGGCCGAGGAAGAGTTCATGCCTTTGATGGCCAAGTAAACCTTTTCCTCGGAGAACAAGGCCGTAAGGACGGCATTCGCCTCATCCGACACTAGCTGACATCCCGACCAAGTGTCGGGGGCCAGGGAGGTCCACCCCTAGGGGTGGGGAATAATAGGGCTTTATAGAAGTCGTCAACGTGCGCCCGAATATCTGAGGGGCGGTGCAGAGGGGTGTCCCCGTCCCACATGAAGTGGATGGAGTTCCGACGTCTCTGCCCATTAGCGATTGCCTGGAAGTACGCTGTATTAGCATCCCCATGGAGGATCCATCGTTGGGTGCCGCGGAGCCGCCAGTATGCTTCCTCATCGGTGTAGGTGACCGAGAGCTGGTCCTCAAGATCATATCTCAGCATCCACTCGTCAGGGGAGATCTCGGAGGTGTCGGCGCGGGTGTCGAGCGCTTGAATAGACAACAAGAGGGCTTTCTTGTGCTCGCGGAGGTTCTGCCCGAGGTTAGCGCCCCATCCCTTCATGTACTGGCAGGCAAGCTTGGCGCATAACTGCCATGGGTCCACCGCGGAGAGGGAGTGATGGGGGGATGTCCGGGCGGTGGCCCACCTAGACCCGACCGCCTCCACAAACCCCTCCTAATTGAGCCAGAAGAGCTGAAAGCGGAACCGAGGGGGTGGGGGCCGATCATTGAAGGAGGAAAGAAGGAGGGGGACATGATCGGACCCAATCCGGGTAATCGCGCGAAGCGAGGCCAGAGGGCACCGAAGCTCCCACTCCGAGGATACTAGGACGTGATCCAGAACGGAGCGCGTCGGGTCAACTTGACGGTTGGTCTAGGTAAACCTGGCACCCGTCCTATCTGGTTCGTGGAGGCCAAGCTCCGCGATGCAGTCATTGAACATCTGCATACGGGGTAGGTTGACTCGGTCATTGTTCTTCTCATCGGGGGATCAGATGAGGTTAAAGTCGCCACCCACCACCACGGGCAATAGGGAGGTAGAGACCTTCCTCCGAAGTTCGTCCGGGAAGGTCGAAGAGTGACGGTGGTCAGTCGGCCCGTACACAATCACTACTTCCCATTTGAAGTTGAGCGCTCGTTTGAAGAGCTCCATACTAACGTAGATTTCACCCCTATCCATGCCGCCCACCTCAAAGGTGGCATCCTTCACGCCTAAAAGGATGCCACCCGAATGTCCTATGGTCCCATTAGAAGGGAGCCAATGCCAGGCAAACAGGTGGAGGCTAAGAGCATCTCCAGCCGCGCCCCCAACAGGCCCCCCAGGGCAACTTTTTTCATGTCGGCGCACGCCCCCAAGATGCCAAAATATGCCAGCTCGGCCATTTTGGGCCCGGCGATCCCAGGCCGAACCCAGCGCACTGGGGGCGCTCGGGGGCTCCGGCGGAAGGGAAAACCACATCTGGGCCACACTGTTAGGCGAAAAGTCAAGACAAACGTCCCGCCCCCACCCCCGCATGCCCTGCCGCCATCCTGCGGATCCCAGCGACGCCCACCGCCCACCACCTCTAGATAGGCCATTCCCCGCCGAAAAAGAGAGAGGGTTTCGCCGCCAACCTCTCCACCACCTTCCTGGGCGAATTTTCTAGCGTTCAGCCCGCGTAGGGTGGGATACCGGTGGCTGCGCGCCCACCACGCCCACCAGGTGTTCGGTGATTTGTCTGCTCGGTGATGGACTCGGACAACAAGGAGGCGCTCGTGGCGCTGCTGGAGGAGGAAGCCGATGCCGACGTTCAGGATGAAGAGCATCTCATGGTCCTCGCCGACCTAGCCGGCCTGCTCACGAGCAATGCGAAGCCGCAGCGAGGTGACTCTACGCCGGGGCGACTGAAAGCAAAGAACCAGCATCGACTTGAAGGCTATTGCATGCTCTACTCCGACTACTTCGCCTACGCTCCACTGCACGGTGACAAAGTGTTTCAACGCCGTTATCGGATGAGCCGAAAGCTTTTCCTCAGGATAGTGAATTCCATCCGGGAGTTCGACAACTACTTCAAGTGCAAGAAGGATTGCACCGGCATAATTGGATTCACCTCAATCCAGAAGTGCATGACAGCTATGAGGATTCTTGCATATGGAGCTCTCGGTGATTCACTTGACAACTATGGGCGCATGGCCGAGTCCACGACCATTGAGTGTTTCTACAAGTTCCGCGGGGCAGTGGTGGCAGTGTTTGGAGCGCAATACTTGCGATCACCCAATACCGAAGACACTGCTCGGATCCTAGCACAAAATGCAGCAAGAGGATTTCCTGGGATGCTTGGAAGCATCGACTGCATGCATTGGAAATGGAAAAACTGTCCATTTGCTTGGCAGGGGATGTACAAAGGTGCCAAAGGCGGTTGCAGCATGGTACTTGAGGCAGTGGCCACACATGACCTCTGAATTTGGCACTCCTTTGGTATGCTAAGAACTCACAATGACATCAACGTGTTGCAGTGCTCCCCTGTCTTTGCCAAGCTTGTCGAAGGTCATTCTCCTCCGGTGAACTTCGAGGTCAATGGGCGGCACTACAACAAGGGATAATACCTAGCAGATGGCATGTATCTGAGATGATCTACATTTGTGAAGACTATCTCAAACCATGTGCCAGGAGGCAAGAACTCCCACTTTGCGAAGGTTTAGGAGGCTTGCAGGAAGGATGTCGAGCGGGCATTTGGTGTGCTCCAATCTCGATTTGCTATTGTCCGGTACCCCACTCAGACCTGGTCGAAAGATCAAATGTGGGAGATCATGACTTGCTGTGTCATCTTGCACAACATGATCATTGAGAGCAAGCAGGAAGAGATAGTGTCTGACACTGAACCATATTACAGGCAGGGTCCTCTTGCCCAGGTTGATCACCAGCTACCAGCAACCTGGACTGCCTTCCTCAATATGCGTCAGGAGATCCGAGACTCACATGTGCATCAACAACTGCAGCAGGATCTGGTGGAGCGCCTATGGAGGCTCAAGGGCAACGCCTAGCTCGACGTGCGATGAAATATGAGTTTTTATTTGTTGAACCATATAATTTGTATTGAACTATTTGTTGAACTGTTTGATTTCTATTGATTTTCTATGATGAACTATATGATAAAAAATAACTTCTGTTATATTTGCACCAAAGCACGGCGAACATGGGCTGATTTTCGCCGATAGCGGGCCGATTTTGCGCCGAAAGTGGACTGAAAACCAGGCAAATTTGCGCCCAAATTGGGCCGATATCAGCACCTGGGGGAGACCCGTGGGCGGCAGCTGGGAACCCAATCGCCCCAAGCCGATTTTAGTGCCGACTCGCCCCAGG
>NC_057810.1:440668674-440669719 GCF_018294505.1 Triticum aestivum | reverse complement strand
GGGGAGGGAGAACTCCATACGCATTGTTTAGCAGAAGAGAGGCAAAATTCTCTATAATAGACCCGGGTCTTTTTTCGCAAAAAATAGAAAATAAAATATACTATCAACTGACGCTTGCTAGGTTTGCAAGGTTCTTCCATGGCGAATTAGTTTTTTTTAACAGTCTTGCTGAGCGGAATGCGTGAACTTAACAAGATAGTAGTATCATTTATTTATAATCGTAAAATGGTACACTGTTTTGAAATGCAGAGACTGCTTATTACAAATGCTCTCCCATATATAACATACAGAGCAAGTAATTTCCCTCTGAGGTAATTCTCTGTAAACCCACAACGCTCCTGTTCTTAACCGGCACTTGGTAGCGGCTAAAACTTTGCAAGGGTTGGCGGTGCCCAAACATAGCCAAGAGTCGGCACGTACCCCATCCTCTTGCTCAACTCATCGGCCTCTGGAGGACCCCGGGTTCCCGGTTGGTATGGCAGAGCCTTGAGCCTGCCAGCATCGATGTCGTGCAACAAAGGAGTGAAGATCTCCCAGGCAGCCTGTTGAAACGGTGTCATGTTCCCAACAGAAATTCACCGCAAAAGAAGCACGGATATAAATGCTATGGTGTACAAACCTTGAGCTCATCTCGGCGAACAAAGTGCTGCTGGTCACCTCTTATCCTGCCAAGACATACATAGGTATCGGTGAGTAGATTGAGAGGAAGAATGTTTGTTCTTTCAGACAAAAGGTGAGAATTTTTCAGGTTATATATGGCGCCTCCTATGCATTGATGGGTAAAGGGCATGCGACGTGATCTTTAAAATGTGTGGTTACTTGCAGTTTTGGCGGCCGCTTAGCCGTCCCCAGGATCATGACGCCATCAACATCATCACTGCTGATCTGCGTGCGATGGCTCTTCCCTTGGCGCCGCCGCTTCCTCCGCCACCACCCGAGCCGGATTAGATCTCTTGCTGCTGCGGCCTGTCCGCTTTGTCTTTTTTGTTTTTTCTGGGCTTGTTGAGCTGTGCCCTCAGCAGAACCCCGTACTTTATGTCGTGCT
>NC_057810.1:440331988-440343412 GCF_018294505.1 Triticum aestivum | reverse complement strand
CCCCCCCCCCCTGGGGCGCACCCCCTACCTCATGGGCCCCCTGGTGGCTCTCCGATGCCCATCTTCTCCTATATGAAGTCTTTCGATGAGAAAAAAACATTAAGCAACCTTTCGGGACGAGACTCCGCCACCACGAGGCGGAACCTTGGCGGAACCAATCTAGGGCTCCGGCATAGCTGTTCTGCCGGGGAAACTTGCCTCCAGGAGGGGGAAATCATCACCATCATCATCACCAACGCTCCTCTCATCGGGAGAGGGCAATCTCCATCAACATCTTCACCAGCACCATCTCATCTCCAAACCCTAGTTCATCTCTTGTATCCAATTCTTGTCTCCAAGTCCGGGATTGGTGCTATTAGGTTGCTAGTAGTGTTGATTACTCCTTGTAGTTGATGCTAGTTGGTTTATTTGGTGGAAGATCATATGTTCAGATCCTTTATGCATATTATTACTCCTCTGATTATGAACATGAATATGCTTTGTGAGTAGTTACGTTTGTTCCTGAGGACAAGGGAGAAGTCTTGCTATTAGTAGTCATGTGAATTTGGTATTCGTTCGATATTTTGATAAGATGTATGTTGTCTAGCCTCTAGTGGTGTTATGTGAACGTCGACTACATAACACTTCACAATTATTTGGGCCTAGAGGAAGGCATTGGGAAGTAATAAGTAGATGATGGGTTTCTAGAGTGACAGAAGCTTAAACCCTAGTTTATGCGTTGCTTCGTAAGGGGCTGATTTGGATCCATATGTTTCATGCTATGGTTAGTGTCGGTGTCAAAACCAGCGGATCTTGGGTAGGGGGTCCCGAACTGTGCGTCTAGGCGGATGGTAACAGGAGACAAGGGACACGATGTTTTTACCCAGGTTCGGGCCCTCTCGGTGGAGGTAGAACCCTACTCCTGCTTGATTAATATTGATGATATGGGTAGTACAAGAGTAGATCTACCACGAGATCAAAGAGGCTAAACCCTAGAAGCTAGCCTATGGTATCATTGTTATTCGTCCTACGGACTAAAACCCTCCGGTTTATATAGACACCGGAGAGGGTTAGGGTTACACAGAGTCGGTTACAATGGTAGGAGATCTACATATCCGTATCGCCAAGCTTGCCTTCCACGCCAAGGAAAGTCCCATCCGGACACGGGACGAAGTCTTCAATCTTGTATCTTCATAGTCTAGGAGTCCAGCCAACGGTGATAGTTCGGCTATCCGGACACCCCCTAATCCAGGATTCCCTCAGTAGCCCCCGAACCAGGCTTCAATGACGATGAGTCCGGTGCGTAGATTGTCTACGGCATTGCGAGGCGGGTTCTTCTCCAGATTCCATATACTTGCCGAATAGTGTCCGGCTTCTGATAAATGCTGCGCTCCTTGGCTTCCACGCCCAATAATGGCCATCTTCCATGTGGCGAACGAATGCGAAAAGCAAGGGTATTTTTACACTTTCCCCCCTAGTTGCGCAAATGAGCTGTCTATAAAAAGAGATGAGGATCTAGATCTGAATCACACCATCCCCCCTTCGCAAGTTTTCATTGGAGCGCCTTTGACAAAAAATCCATTCCACCATGGACAGTCGATGCGGCTCCTCCTCTCGTGCTCCCAGCACCAAGCCTGGGGATTGGGAGAGATGTTCAGTCCCGCATAGCAAGCTAGTGACGCTCCAAACCAAGGGATTTCTTCCCCCGGCCTTCATGGTTCCGGTTCGAGCCAGACTTGCCACCTACAAGGGTGGAAAACAAGCGGAGAGCGTCCCCGATCCTTCCAAAGGAGAGCGAGTATGATTTGTTTCTTATCTGATAAGAGGACTTGGATTTCCAATACATCCATTTCTCTGGGGGCTCCTGGAGTTCTATGGCCTCAAACTGCACCACCTTACGCCTGCCTCCATTCTGCACATCGCGGGCTTCGTAGCCCTTTGCGAACTGTTTTTGGGTGTTGAGGCTCATTTTGCGCTGTGGAAGAGATTATTCTGCCTCGTACCCCGTTCTCATGAGGGGTCAATATATCAAGTGGGCGGAGCCGAGCAATGGCGCATCGCCAGGACCGGATATCTACCCGGAACCCCAAAGAAGGCGTCCGAAGACTGGCCTTCGGAATGGTTTTATATAGAAGACGCCCCACTACCGGATACCGTTCGGACCAGCCTCCCGGAGTTCAGTAATGCTCCCTTGAAGAAACGCCTAAGTTGGCGTCCACGGAGCCCCCAGAGAAACAGCGACAGGACGTCCTTTACCTGATGAGCTGAATAAGGTTGCTAGCTCATTCCGGACTGACCATGATCAGTGTCATGGCCACATGCATTATGCAAGGGTTGCAGCCGCTCCAGTATAGGGGCCACCCCATGTGGGATCTCAACGGGGAGGATGATGCCACCCGTCATGGCCGTAAGGGGACAGGATCGGTCGCCGATCTGGTGAAGACCTTGCCCGCGCTGTATAAGGGGGAAGAGGAGGATTTTCTCCGCGTCAGTCCACTAAACGGATTTTCTATGAACAATCCTCGAAGCTGGGTAAGCGAACATCCCCTTTTCCCCACATCCGATCCGTACTCCCATGGTTATATATTTCATTTTGTGAGTTCGACGCAGGAACTGCGTCATGCCGTAAAAGATATAAGCAGCCCACCTCCGCAACCCGAGGATCCGGAACGGTTCCTCGATCCGGCCTCCCAAGAGGATCCGGACATATCGGTGGAGCTGATTGATGGGGTATTTCACCAACTAAGCATTGATAATGCCTTGGTTGCCATTACGGCTGACTACCCCGGAATACTTCCAGCCTCGCAGGTAACTGAGACCGAAGCCCCAGTACCTTGCTAATTACCCATTCGTGCTTTATTTTTGATCACCGCATATCAATGGTGTTTTGTAGAGGGTGCCTTCCAGGCGGGAGGGCGAGCCCGTGGCGGCTAGCCAACAAGAGGCAGCACGGCCAAGCAGGCTGAAAAGAAGTGCGGTCCAGACTGAAATGCCGCCGCAACGGTAATGCGTGTCACCATATTCCCAGGATTGATTCCAGGAAGGTATATTAACGTTGGTGCTCCTTTCAGGAAAAAGAGCGCTCACCGGACTGTATCCGGAGAGATGGCCAATCGAGCCTCCGCCAGCCAGGCTCCAACACCGGGTCCGGAAACGGAGGTAAACACAAGGCGTGCGTCGGATGCTCCTCCGACAGAGGATGCCGACAGATTGTCCGCCACCAACTCCGAGGTGGAGAGCGCCATGAATCACAGGCGCCGCCGGACAGTTCTTCGTGACGCGTGTTTCTCCCAAGAAGCATTGAGCGCATTCAATTCGGGAGACGCGCACCTCCGTGCCGCTCAAGATGGTCTAGCCAGAGCCATGGAGCAGTATGTAAAGGACATACGGGTGAGGAAATTTGACAGTTATATATGCCAGTAGCCCCCGAGACTTAAAATTAGTTAGGAGAACTGATTTAAGGATCATTTGTTATGCAGGATCTTACGGAAAAGAATACCCGACTGTCTCAGGAGCTTGAAGAGTGCAAGGCCCAGCTTGAGGCTGCACTGGCCGCCCCAGGGGGAGCCACAAAGACCCCCTCTGGTAATATATACTTCGAAAGATAAATAGTTTGTGAAGTGTAGCGTGTGTGTAAGTCTGACAATAATATTGCAGATGGCGCCGGACTAGATCCGGACAAGCAACATCTCCTGCGCCAGTTAAAGGCCAGCGAGAATGTGCTTACAAGTGTGAGGCAAGAGAAAAATAATCTCCAAGATGCCAACACCAAGCTAGGTGAGGAACTAAAGGATGTTCGAGCCCAGCTGTCTGACTCCGTTAAGGAGAAACTGCGGCTTCGTCGCGGCATTTATAGTAAGTGCTTGAGCCAGCTTTTTTGAAAAGAAGAGTTCGGCGAGGAAGTCGACTAACAGAAAGATGTCTGTAGGTATGCTCGTAGGTCGTCCTGCAGAGGAAATGCCCGGTTCAACGGGTGACCTACTTCCCGAGTTGCTGCAATTGCACGAACGAGTTCGGCAGGTGATGAGAGACGTCGCCCAGGCCTTGTGGCCATCCATCTCCCTACCCGAAGGCCTTGGAGAGATTGCGGAGAAGCTTCAGGGAGCACGGCGGCGCTTCCGGCTATGGAAGATATCAGCCTACCGTCAAGGCGCTAGGGAGGCCTGGGCCATGGTGAAGACACGGTATGCGAAGGCTGACCCAAACCACATGGCCGAGGTCGGACCTGTGGGGCCCGATGGGAAGGAGATCCCTGTGAGCTTAGTGTACGGCCAAGTAGAGTTGGCCGCAAATTATTCCTAGCGGGACTGTAAACTAGACAGCCTATTAGATGGTATTGAAGAGGAATACGATCAGTCAGTTTGACTATGTAATTTAGAATGACATGTAAAATGCCTTCTAGCTGGATTGTAGATCGTTTGTCGTAGCGTACCCTTTCGCTTCAACCTCGGGACCCTATCGTCCGGAGTGTGTCCGAATACCCTCGCGGTTATGTAAGAACCGGGGCATGCGTGGAGACCAGGCGTAGGGGTCATTGGTGCTCTATCAGACAAGTGCCCAACTAGTTATGTTATATTACATGGTTAGTAAGAAACATCTTCCAGGGAGAATAGTTCCGTTAGGGGTTCCTTTCCCTGGGAGGCATGCCCTAAAGTGCATGTACGGACTGCGAAAAAAGCAGGAAAGCATCTGGGGGCAGATAAATAAATAGGTAAGAAATCATCTTTTAATTCACTGACCGAATATTCCCTTAAGAACGCTAGCTTTCGGCTTCACCCAGTCTGAGGTACACATCCGGCTGACCCGGCAGTAACAATCGCAGAGGTGCTCCCTTTACCTCCTAGCCGAACAATCGGGAACGTAGGGGTAAGCACAGGAGCCAGGCAACCCAGCTTGGCCAAAACTTAAGTCATATCGATGCATATAATGGTGAATAAAAGGTACATGCGGAAGTGTGACACATGTGTTGGGCATAAAGCCTGTATGAATAAGCTTCTGTTAAAGAAGCCCTCGGGTATAATGAGTGCGAGTAGCACGTCAAGTGTGTGCTAACAATGCGCAGGCGAGCCTCCAAAGGCTTGTGAGAAAAAGGGGGGAGAAGGAGAGAAATAAAAGACAGTTAAAGTGTAAAATATGGACGGGGGAAGGAGACGAACTTAGAGTCCGGCGCTAGGCGTAGAATCTTCGGAGACGGGCTGCGTTCCATGGGTTTGGCTCGAGTCAGTTATCCGATGCGTTTCGCAGATGGTACGCTCCGCCGGTCAGGACTTGGTCGATGATGAAGGGACCTTCCCGTTTGGGCTTGAGTTTGTCCTTTTTCTTGTCCGGCAGGCGTAGAACTAGTTTGCCAACATTGTAGGTTTTGGCCCGTACTTCTCTGCTTTGATATCTTCGAGCCTGCTGTTGATAGAATGCGGAACGAGCTTTTGCCACGTCGCGCTCCTCCTCTAAGGCGTCCAAACTGTCCTGCCGATCCAGCTCCGCTTCTCTTTCTTCGTACATGCGCACGCGAGGTGAGTCATGAATTATGTCGTAGGGCAAAACTGCCTCTGCACCGTATACCATAAAAATGGTGTGAATCCGGTCGTGCGATTCGGTGTGGTCCGCAGCCCCCAGAGTACGGAGTCGAGCTCCTTTACCCAGTGCGTGTTAGATTCCTTAAGGGACCGCACTAGTCTAGGTTTGATGCCGCTCATGATTAGACCATTTGCTTGCTCCACTTGACCGTTAGTTTGAGGGTGATAGACTAAAGCGTAGTCGAGCTTGATGCCCATGTTTTTGCACCGGAGTTTAACCTCGTCGGCCATGAAGTTCATGCCGTTATCAGTGATGATGCTATGGGGGACGCCGTAATAGTGTACTACCCCCGATATGAAGTCTATCACGGGTCCGGATTCGGCCGTCTTAACTGGCTTGGCCTCTATCCATTTGGTGAATTTATCCACCATGACCAATTGGTATTTTGCTTGTCGGTTCCTCCTTTAAGGGGTCCCACCATGTCAAGCCCCCAGACCGCAAATGGCTAGGTGATGGGTATAGTTTTGAGGGTGGTGGGTGGCAGCGGCTTTGATTAGCAAAGAGCTGGCAACCGACGCATCGTTGGACTAAGTCCTCTGCATCTGCCCGGGCCGTCGTCCAATAAAATCCTATATGGAAGGCCTTACCTACAAGGGCCCGGGCTGCGGCGTGGTGCCCACCGAGTCCGGCATGAATTTCAGCCAGAACATTTCGCCCTTCCTCTGCGGAGATACACCTTTGAAGGACTCCGGTTGTGCTTTTCTTATAAAACTCTCCCTCATGGACCTTATAGGCTTTAGATCGCCTTACTATGCAGCGGGCCTCGTTTTGGTCCTCAGGAAGTTCCTGCCTAGTTAAGTAGGCTAGGAATGGCTCGGTCCACGAGGCAATAACTGCCATTATTTCGTGGGCTGAAGGTGTTATTTCGTTGGCAGAACCACCGATTGTGTCAGAATGTTCGGTGTTGGGCGGTGCGCTTGGGTACGGATTGTTGTTTCCGGACTCCCCTTCCCATAGTACGGATGGCTTGAAAAGCCGCTCCAGGAAGATGTTGGGAGGGACGGCATCGCGCTTTGCGCCGATGCGTGCCAATACGTCCACCGCCTGGTTATTATCCCGGGCTATATGGTGAAATTCGAGCCCTTCAAACCGATCTGACATTTTTAAGACGGCGTTACGGTAAGCTGCCATTTTCGGATCCTTGGCGTCAAAGTCTCCATTTATTTGGGATATTGCGACGTTTGAATCCCCACGGACCTCTAGGCGCTGAATGCCCATGGAGACTGCCATCCGGAGACCATGTAGAAGGGCCTCGTATTCGGCTGCGTTGTTGGAGTCCGTGTACATTATCAGGAGTACATATTGGACTGTGTCTCCGGTTGGGGACGTCAGGACGACGCCAGCCCCCAGGCCGGCCAACATTTTGGAGCCGTCGAAATGCATGATCCAATTGGAATATGCGCCGTACTCTTTAGGGAGTTCGGCTTCAGTCCATGCGGCGATGAATTCAGCCAAAACTTGCGATTTGATAGCTCGCCGTGGCTTATAGGTTATGTCGATTGGGAGGTGCTTGATGGCCCATTTTGCAATCCGGCCAGTCGCATCGCAGTTGTTTATAATGTCATTAAGGGTACTTCGGAGGCTACTGTTATGGAACACTCTTGAAAGTAGTGTCGCAGCTTCTGGGATGCCATTAACACCGCGTATGCTATCTTTTGATAATGTGGGTACCGGGACTTGCATGGAGTTAGGACAGTGGACACGTAGTAAACTGGTTCTTGAAGAGGGAACTTGTGTCCGTCCGTTTCTCGTTCGACGACGAGCACCGCGCTTACAACTTGATGTGTTGCCGCGATATATAATAACATCGGTTCGCCCAAATTGGGCGCGGCCAAGACCGGATTTGTTGCCAATATGGCTTTGATTTCTTCGAGTCCGGCCGTGGCGGCATCCGTCCACTCAAAGTGTTCGGTGCGCCGGAGGAGGCGATAAAGGGGTAATGCCTTTTCTCCTAAGTGGGAGATAAAGCGGCTTAGAGCCGCCATGCATCCAGTCAATTTTTGTATTTGCTTGAGGTCTTTTGGGATATCCAATTGTGACAGAGCTCGGATCTTTGCTGGGTTTGCTTCTATTCCTCTACCGGATACAATGAAGCCCAAGAGCTTTCCGGCTGGTACGCCAAAAACGCAGTTTTCCGGGTTGAGCTTAATGTCATATGTTCAGAGATTGTCGAATGTGAGCCTCAAGTCCTCTATTAGAGTTTCAACATGCTTGGATTTGATGACCATATCATCTACGTATGCCTCCACTATTTTGCCAATCTGGTTTGCCAGACATGTCTGAATCATGCGCTGATATGTTGCGCCGGTGTTTTTGAGCCTGAAGGGCATTGTGTTGAAGCAGAATGGTCCATATGGAGTGAGGAATGCCGTTGCGGCTTGGTCTGGCTCCGCCATCTTGATTTGGTGGTAGCTGGAGTATGCGTCGAGAAAGCATAATGAATCATGCCCTGAAGTAGCGTCGATGATTTGATCGATGCGGGGGAGGGGGAATGGATCCTTTGGGCAAGCCTTGTTAAGGTCCTTGAAGTCGACACATAGGCGCCAGGATTTATCTTTCTTTGGTACCATCACCAGGTTTGCTAGCCAGTCTGGATGTTCTATATCTCCGATGAATCCGGCTTCCAAAAGTTTGGCTAGCTCCTCTCCCATTGCTTGTCTCTTGGGTTCGGAAAAACGCCGAAGAGCCTGTTTGACTGGCTTGAATCCTTTTAGGATATTTAGGCTGTGCTCGGCCAGCCGGCGTGGGATTCCTGGCAGGTCTGAGGGGTGCCAGGCAAAGATGTCCCAATTTTCGTGTAGGAATTCTCATAGTATAGCGTCAACATCAGGGTTTAACTGTGCCCCAATGGAGGCTGTCTTTGTAGGGTCCGTTGGATGGACTTGGAATTTGACTATTTCGTCCGCTGGTTTAAAAGAGGTGGACTTGGATCTTTTATCGAGTATCACATCGTCCCTGTTCACCGTGGAGCGCAGCGCGGTGAGTTCCTCGGCCGCTAGGGCTTCGGATAGTGCCTCGAGGGCTAGTGCGGCTGTCTTATTTTCGGCGCGGAGTGCTATGTCCGGATCACTGGCAAGAGTGATGATTCCGTTGGGCCCGGGCATTTTTAGCTTCATGTACCCATAATGGGGTATAGCTTGAAAAACTGTGAATGCCTCTCGTCCTAATAAAGCGTGATATCCGCTACTGAACGGGGCCACTTGGAACGTGACCTCCTCGGACATGTAATTTTCCGGCGAACCGAACACCACATCCAGTGTGATTTTTCCTGTGCAGCATGCTTCTCGACTAGGGATTATTCCTCTAAAGATTGTGTTGCTTCGCTCAATGCGGCTCCAGTCTATTTCCATTTTTTGAAGGGTTTCCTCGTAAATGAGGTTTAATCCGCTGTCGCCATCCATGAGTACCTTAGTAAGGCGAAAGCCGTCCACTATTGGGCTGAGGACCAATGCAGCTGGCGCTCGGGCTGTTCGGAATTTAGGTTCGTCACTGGCATTGAAGGTAATAGCCATGTCACTCCATGGATTTATTGTTGCTACTTGGTAGACTTCGGCAAGGCTGCGGAGTGTTCGTTTTCGCATATTATTTGATGCAAAGTCTCGAAGACTGTTAATACTGTACTGGTATTGCTGGGCTGGTTCTTTGGAGCTAGAAGCTCTTCGCCACTTTTGGCCACCTACCGTAGTATCCAACATGCTCGAAGGCTATGAGTTGGAGTGGCGCCCTCTGTGCTATGAATTTTGCAGGGTCCACTGAGCCATCCCTCCAGTACGGTTCCGTGCCCTTTAGGGGTTTTTTGCTTTTTCGTATTTAACCCGGGCGCCTGACGATGATGCACCCTTTTATTTTGGACTAGGGTTGTATTCGGAGCTGGATTATCCCAAAAGTTGGTTTTGGTTTTCCAGGCGCTCTCCATCGCACAGTACTTTCGTACTATGTACGCCAAGTCGGCAAAGCGTGTAATTTCGCGACGGCTTGTGGCATTTTGGATTCCCTTGTCCGTGCAGTTATTGCAGAAAAAGTAAGATTGCCTCTTCCTCGCGGCAGTCCTTTATCCTGTCCATAACCAGGAGGAATCTGGCCCAGTAATGGTGTACTGTTTCAGCGGGATCTTGCCGGATTCGGCATAGATCGCTTATGTTTGGGTGGGCGGGTGGAATTGAATCCGAAACCCCGTCCAATCTAAGACTCAAAGGTCAAAAAGTTTCTGAACTTGGAAGCTTGGGTTTTTGGATATTGTCCAATGAATCCAGCCCGCTGCCTGACTTTAGGTTCAGGACCTGATCGACGTCCGTCCCTCTGCGGGAATCCGGCATGGAGGGTTCAGGAATCCGGACATAGCTTGTCCTTAATATAGAAGAAGAGTCGCCGTGCTGTTCCTCCACCACAGCAACGTGGTGGGTAGCCTGGGGAGAGTTGATCTCTCTCAGATCGGTTTTAGGCCCAATCTAATCATGGTCTGTAGCGACTCCCAGGGCGGCGATGCGATCCAAGAGCTCGTTTAAGGAGGAGAGCTACATCGGATCTAGCTGCTCGGCGAGTTCCGAGTTGATGTGAAGATCGCTTTTGATGACCCGAGAAGTCATCGTCGATGCGGCGGCCAAATAGGCGGTCATAAGAAAACCGCCTAGCCGGATAGTTTGGCCGATGGCCAAAGCTCTTTTAGCAACGGTGCCGTCTTTAAAGACGGGACGAGGCATCCTTCCTGATGGTGACGACACAGAGGAACTCTCAATGAAAGCACCAATGTCGGTCTCAAAACCGGCGGATCTCGGGCAGGGGGTCCCGAACTGTGCGTCTAGGCGGATGGTAACAGGAGACAAGGGACACGATGTTTTTACCCAGGTTCGGGCCATCTCGGTGGAGGTAAAACCCTACTCCTGCTTGATTAATATTGATGATATGGGTAGTACAAGAGTAGATCTACCACGAGATCAAGGAGGCTAAACCCTAGAAGCTAGCCTATGTTATCATTGTTATTCGTCCTACGGACTAAAACCCTCCGGTTTATATAGACACCAGAGAGGGTTAGGGTTACACAGAGTCGGTTACAATGGTAGGAGATCTACATATCCGTATCGCCAAGCTTGCCTTCCACGCCAACGAAAGTCCCATCCGGACACGGGATGAAGTCTTCAATCTTGTATCTTCATAGTCTAGGAGTCCGGCCAACGGTGATAGTTCGGCTATCCGGACACCCCCTAATCCAGGACTCCCTCAGTTAGGTTTACCTTAATACTTTTGTTGTAGTTGCGGATGCTTGCAATAGAGGTTAATCATAAGTGGGATGCTTGTTCAAGTAAGAACAGCACCCAAGCACCGGTCCACCAACATATCAAATTATCAAAGTACCGAGCGTGAATCATATGAGCGTGATGAAAACTAGCTTGACGATATTACCATGTGTCCTCAGGAGCGCTTTTCCTATTATAAGAGTTTGCCCAGGCTTGTCCTTTGCTATAAAAAGGATTGGGCCACCTTGCTGCACTTATTTACTCTTGTCACTTGTTGCTCGTTACAATTTATCTTATCACAAAACTATCTGTTACCACTTATTTTAGTACTTGCAGAGAATACCTTGCTGAAAACCGCTTATCATTTCCTTCTGCTCCTTGTTGGGTTCGACACTCTTACTTATCAAAAGGACTACGATAGATCCCCTATACTTGTGGGTCATCACGAAGCACCAAGTTTAAAAGGAAAAAAGGCGATACACTCGCAGCACTCTTGTCACGGTCGCATTGCACCCCACACACGTTCGGTCCTGCACACGGCTCACGCAAATGGAAAGCGCTTCGGCTTGCCTCTTCACTGACATGTGGGACTGCACTTGGAGAAACCGACCACGCGCCAAACTCCCCCCGCCCA
>NC_057810.1:440316081-440331684 GCF_018294505.1 Triticum aestivum | reverse complement strand
TCAACCGTCCTTCGGCCAACTGAAAGTGCAACTATCCCTAGGTGGTTTTGGTAATTCATAACAACATATAGATCATTGAGCTAATGCTATTCCAAGACTATTATTTCAGGAAAGCTCAATGAATGGCATGGCATGTCTGATGAAAGTGGATCCCTCAAAATACTAAGGACAAAGGATTGGCTCAAGCTCAAAAGCTCAAGACTCTTCATTTTATATTTTAGTGATCCAAGATCACATTGAGTCTATAGGAAAAGCCAATACTATCAAGGAGGGATGAGGTGTTGCTTAATGAGCCTCTTGCTTCATGTGCTTAGTGATATGCTCCAAAAACCCTCAACTACTTTCCCACATCCACAAATGACCTAAAACCAAAGCCAAAATCGGTCACACCGATTCTTTCTATCCGGCACCACCAATTCCAAAAGTCATAGCCACTGCCACAAACCCTAAGCAAATCGGTCTTACCGATAGGGATCTCGGTCTCACCGAGATGGGATTGCAATCTCTCTGTTTCCCTTTGTAACGTTTTGGTCTAACCGAAGTGAGCGATCGGTCCCACCGAGATTGCAATGTAAACTCTCTGTTTCCTTTTTGTAACATTTCGGTCTCACCGAAAAGAGCAAATCGGTCCCACCGAGTTTACCTGACCAACTCTCTGGAAAGCTTATTACCAAATCGGTCTCACCGAGTTTGTGTAATCGGTCTCACCGAGATTACGTTATGCCCTAACCCTAACCATATCGGTCCTACCGAGTTGCATGTCGGTCCCACCGAAAATCACTAACGGTCACTAGGTTTACTAAATCGGTCCGACCGAGTCTGTTGAATCGGTCCCACCGAGTTTGGTAAATTTTGTGTAATGGTTAGATTTTGTGTGGAGGCTATATATACCCCTCCACCTCCTCTTCATTCGTGGAGAGAGCCATCAGAACGAACCTACACTTCCAACTTACCATTTCTGGGAGAGAACCACCTACTCATGTGTTGAGGCCAAGATATTCCATTCCTACCATATGAATCTTGATCTCTAGCCTTCCCAAGTTGCTTTCCACTCAAATCTTCTTTCCACCAGATCCAAAACCTATCAGAGAGAGTTGAGTGTTGGGGAGACTATCATTTGAAGCACAAGAGCAAGGAGTTCATCATCAACGCACCATTTGTTACTTCTTGGAGAGTGGTGTCTCCTAGATTGGCTAGGTGTCACTTGGGAGCCTCCGACAAGATTGTGGAGTTGAACCAAGGAGTTTGTAAGGGCAAGGAGATCGCCTACTTCGTGAAGATCTACCGCTAGTGAGGCAAGTCCTTCGTGGGCGACGGCCATGGTGGGATAGACAAGGTTGCTTCTTCGTGGACCCTTCGTGGGTGGAGCCCTCCATGGACTCGCGCAGCCGTTACCCTTCATGGGTTAAAGTCTCCATCAATGTGGATGTACGATAGCACCACATATCGGAACCACGCCAAAAACATCTGTGTCTCAATTGCGTTTGAATCCTCCAAACCCTTCCCTTTACTTTCTTGCAAGTTGTATGCTTTAATTTCTGCTGCCTATACACTCTTTGCATGCTTGCTTGAATTGTGTGATGATTGCTTGACTTGTCCTAAAGTAGCTAAAAACTGCCAAACTCTAAAATTGGGAAAAGGTTAAGTTTTTATTGGTCAAGTAGTCTAATCACCCCCCCCCCCCTCTAGACATACTTCAAGGTCCTACAAGTGGTATCAGAGCTTTGGTATCCATTTGCTTTGATTTCCATAGCTTTTGGTGGTCATAGCCTTGGTTTCACAACCTAGGAGAGTATGGCGTCTAGCGAGGGAAATTATCACCGTAGAGGTCCTTTCTTTGATGGTACTAATTTTGCTAGTTGGAAGCATAAGATGAAAATGCATATTCTTGGACATAACCCCGCCATTTGGGCAATTATTTGTATTGGCTTGCAAGGTGAATTCTTCGATGGGAGAGAACCGAACAGTGAAGCTAATGCGGAAGAATTGAAGATGCTGCAATACAACACTCAAGCATGTGACATCATCTTTAACGGATTGTGCCCCGAAGAATTCAACAAAATCAGCCGTCTTGAGAATGCAAAGGAAATTTGGGATACTTTGATTGATATGCATGAAGGTACCGAGTCCGTCAAGGAATCCAAGTTGGATGTGCTCCAAAGTCAGCTTGACAAGTTCAAAATGAAGGATGGTGAAGGTGTCGCTGAAATGTACTCTTGGCTTGCTCTTATCACAAATGAGATTGTCGGCTTAGGGAGTGAAGAGATGACCGACAAATTCATCATCAAGAAAATCCTAAGAGCATTGGATGAAATGTATGATACCGTGTGCACATTGATCCAAATGATGCCAAACTACAAAGATCTCAAGCCAACGGAAGTCATTGGAAGGATTGTTGCTCATGAGATGTCACTCAAGGATAAGGAGGAACTTCACAACAAGTCAAGTGGTTCTTACAAAGCCTCAAGTGAAGCCCCCACATCATCAAGTGAGAAACCAACCTTCAATAAAGAATTGAGCTTAATGGTGAAGAACTTCAACAAATTCTACAAGAGTAGAACCAAAGAAAGAAGCTCCAAGTCAAGGTCTTATCATGACAAAAGATCTTCTAGTCGAGAGCGCAATTGCTACAATTGTGGGAGACCCAGACACTACTCCAATGAGTGTACGACACCCTACAAAAGAAGAGAAGATTCTCCAAAAAGAAGAAGCAAAAGAGAAGAATCACCACCAAGAGAGAGGAGGAGTAGAGATGATCGTTGTGAACGAAGACCCTCACGGAGAAGCAAGGATTCGGAAAGGAAGGACAAGTCATCAAGGAGCTACACAAAACGAAGACATCAAGCTCATGTTGGTGAAAGGGTATCCGGCTCCGACTCCGACAATCACTCCGAGAGAAGTTATCACTCCGACTCCGAATATACTCAAGATGAAGGTGTTGCCGGTCTAGCACTTGTGTCAACCAACTCCTACGACATATTTGATTCACCAAATGAAGGTGTTGGAAGATGCTTCATGGCCAAAGGTCCAAAGGTAACACATCGCGAGTATGTTGATTTTAATAGTGATGAAGATGACTTGCTTGTGGATGATGATTTACTTGTTGACAACTCTAGTGATCAATACTATGATGAAACGTCAATTAATCATGCTAATCAAACGAATGACAATGATAAGGAGAAAATTGAGCTTATAACTAAAGAACTAAACACTCTTAAGTTGGCTCATGAAACTATCTTTGAAGATCATCGAGAACTTTTAAGGGCTCATGAGAAGTTACGCTTTGAAAAGCTCAATCTTGAGCAAGAGCATGAGTTCTTAAAGGCAATCAATGATGATCTCCGCAAGAAAAGTTATTCTTACATTGCCAAGCGTTTACTCTTATCTACTTACATGCCTCAAGTCAAGTCTAGTAACAAGTACAAGAAAGATACTTCCTCTAGTAGTAACAATAATAATGTCAAATCCAATATTGTTGCTTCTAGTAGTTCTCTTGATTCCACTAATGATTCTCTTAGCCAAGTTACACTTGAGCAAGAAAATAGCTTATTGAAGGGAATTATCGAGGAAGGTGTTTACAAGAGCCTTGCCGGGAGTAAGCAATTCGAGGAAATTGTACGCAAGCAAGGAAGGCACCGGAAGAATCAAGGTGTTGGTTTTCAACGAAAGTTCAATGCCAATGGAGTTGAGTGGGAAGAAGATCAATACCCCAAGACGAAGTTTGTTCCTCAACAAGAGAAGTATGATCCTACTTCCTTTAAGGGAACACAAGCTCAAGATGATCTTCCACCACAAGACCACAAGAACAAAGGCAAGGACAAGCTTCAAGAAGAGATTGATGCATTTGAAGAAGCACCTAAAGCCTCGTTCAAGTGGGTCCCCAAGACTATGTCAAGTTCTACTTCATCAAGTACAACTACAACTCCAAGGATTCCCATCAAGATGATGTGGATCCCGAAGAAGAAGAACTAGAGAGTTCTTGAGGGTGACTCCGCCAACATTCTTCACTCATATCATTTTGGCAAGAACAAGTGCAATCAACTTCCACATCTTGCACTAGTTCAAGGAGTCACAAACCCTCATGTTGGTAAGGCAAGGGACAAGGTAACCTAATGTTTTCATGGACATCATCTTGTGTGTGCATCACTCTATGTCTATGGATATTCTTGTTTGTTCCTTGTGGGACTAACCCATGTAGGCAAGTTGAAAGTGCAACTCACTCCAAAGGATTGCTCCAAATGATCTACATTAACATTGAGCATCTACATCTTCAACACCTACATGAAGTCATCATCGAAAAAACCCAAGGTTAGTTCATCCCTCTAAGGGGGAGCTTAACTCTAAGAACTGAGTCAAAGCAACTCTAATGATGTGAACACATCAATGCATTATGTAAAAGTGGTAACCCCACTTGAGCTTAAACGATGAGTATGACCTATGATCAAATGTTCTCATTTGACTCCTAAGGCAATATACTCATACATAGATGACCTAGTCATCGCCAATTGCTTGATAGATGCTAAAATTGGTTGTGTATGCTTTGCCACATATCTCTATCGTCATCTTATTGTGTGAGCATGTTGGTGCATATTTTACTCATTCAAGGACATCCACTTGTTGTTTTGATTGTTTGGATTTTTTTGTGCCAAGTGGATGGACAAGAATGCCTAAGAACCTTCTTTAACTATCTATGCTTTTCTCGTCTCAAACTCTATTCATGCTACATCACAAAATTTGATCAAGTCAGATTTGAACCACTCTGTGTGAGGAGCACTCGGTGTCCCCGATTCGTCATAGACTTAAACTTCCAAAACCTCTTAGTGATTCTTGGTCTGACCGATTCTTCCATTTCGGTCCTACCGAGATCATCAAGTTGATCTGAGTTTTCAATCTCGGTGCAACCGATTTGAACTTTTCGGTCTCACCGATTTGCTGTAACTGAACACAGTTATGCATCTCAGTGCCACCGAGTTGTTCCACTCGGTCACACCGACAGGTTCGGGCTATATATAGCCACGGGCAAAATTTTGGAAATTTCTCCGAAACCCTTCGCCCGCGCAACAGCTGGCTCTGCCATCGTGGTCTCCGGATCGTCTCCTCTTCGCCAGCAGCCTCCTGTCGCTGGTCTCTGCCGCCGTCAATGGATTTCGTCCCCGCCGTTGCCGTCGTAGCAAGTCCACCGCCAAGATAGGATATGGACTTAATCTTTGTGCTATCCACGTCTGATTCCTGGCACATTGTTTTCATATTGATTCTTGCCACGATTGAAATTCTTCTATCTAGCCAAAGTAGTTCATAGATTAGATGTGATTCAAATTTTTAGGGTTAGGTTTCCGCTGAAACCATCTCGGACCCACCGAGTTGAAAAACTCGGTTTCACCGATTTTGCTTATGCCATTGCACTAGTGACTCTCGGTCTGACCGAGAATTACTAATCGGTGCGACCGATTTGAGGATTCTGTGAAACCCTAGCAGTCTCGGTGCCACCGAACTGAAACTCGGTCCAACCGAGATCATCAGTTTAGGTTCCAAAACTGCTTCGGTATCACCAAATTTGAAAATCGGTGGATCCGAAATGCTTTCTGTGGAAAACTAAAACTGAACTTCTGAGTCATTCTTTTGCAAAAATCTCTGCATTTTGTGATGCTCATCTTTTCTATCTCATCTATAACTCTTCACAGGGTCAGCAGTCAGCTTTTGCAGTATGTCTGATCAAAGTGACAGCCAGAACAGGTCAGAAGAGCAGATTGACATGAGTCAGGGCACTAGTCCCTCCAGCACTTTAGATGAAGGGAGCAGAAGTACTCCTAGCAATTTGCCTAAGGATGCAACTAGGCAAAGGAAGAAGAGAACTTCAGACTCTGAAGATGAGGATTATAGAGCTGAAGAGGATGAGGCTACTTCCAAGAAGGTAGTGCTCAAAAAGGAGTATGGCTCATCCAAGACCACTAAGCCTGGACTTAATAGGATGGTCCCTGCCAAGAGGACACCTATGCTGAAGGTCAGAGGGTCAACTCAAATACCTGAAAAGCCTGATCCCAAAGAGCCAGCTGAAGAAAGGAAGAGGAAGGAAAGGGTCAAGAAGACCATGGCCAAAATTGTTGGTCAACCTTCCATGATGGAAGAGGAAGAGGATGCTGCACCAGCTCCAAGGGCAGCTAAGCTTATGGGAGATGCAATCAGATCAGGGGCTGCAACATCCAAGCCCAAGGAAGCACCCAAAGCTGCCTCCAAGGCCAAGCAAGTTCCAAAGAGGAATACTAGGAGTATTCCAGCTGCTGAGAAGAACAAGGCCCCAGTGCCCAATGTTGCTGAAGATTCAGATGAAGAAGGACAGGTTCTAAGAAAGCTCAAGCCCAAGATACCAGACCACAGTGATGCCCATCCTGTGGCTGAGGACATGAGAATCAGGAAGGATTCAGGGCTGAGACTGTGGAGAATGGAAGATCCATATGCTTTAAGAAGAAGAATGCTGTTGACTATAGGTTCCACACAAAGGAACAGCAGGACTTCTATGAAACAATTCTGTTGGACAAGAAGCCCATAGTCTGTGACATGAGGTGGGTTGACTGAAAATTCATCAAGGAAAATGAACAGCACTATCCTGGAGTGCAAGACAACTTTGTTGCTTGTGGAGTTGCAGATTTTGTTGGACAGAAGTTCACCAACTGGAATGATGAGCTTATCATGCAGTTCTACTCCACAGCACACTTTTACCCAGATGGAAGAATAGTTTGGATGTCTGAAGGTACAAGGTACCAGTCCACTATTGAAGAATGGGCAAGTCTGATCAATGCCCCCAAGGAGAAAGAGGATGACCTAGACATTTATGCAAAGAAGAAGTTGGGTCACAATTCAATGGCTCACATGTACAAGGAAATTCCAGACAAAGCATTAGAAACTCACAAGTTTGGATCAGTTCACTTTCTGCTGTCAGGGTTGCCAACCATAAATTGGATTCTGAGGCACACTTTGTTGCCCAAGTCTGGTGACCATAACATGATCAGAGGGCATGCCATCAACATGTTGCATGTGTTTGATGTGCCACAGAAGTTCAAAGTCATGAGCCTGGTCATTGAAACAATCAAGAGGACTGCAGCAGATCAGAAGAGGAGATGTGGATATGCACCTCAGATTCAAGAATTGATAAACTCAAAGATGGGCACAGGAAAATATCAGTTGGATAAGGAACACTTTCCACTTTATCCAGACTTTGAGGACAATGAGGTTGTCATGAATGAAGATGATCCACAATCAGTTCTGTGATCTAGATGTCAAGGTAACTGAGATTCAGTCAGTTGTGGAGCAGCTGCAGGATGACGTCCAGGAGAGGAAGGGCAAGACAACCACCAATGTGTTTGTCAGAGTGCCCAGAGCCCAGAGGTCAGTTGCAATGCCAGTGACAGACACTAGAGCAACAACTTCAGCACCAGCCACTGCCCCTACAGTTCCAGTGCAACCAGCTCCAGCACCAACTCCTCCAGCTCCATCCACTTCAACTGAAGCCTTCGTCCAAGGAGCCATCTCTACACCACCACCAGCAGATCAAGCCTAAGAGTCGATCTAGCACTATGCATTTTCTATGAACTTTTTGGTAACTTGTTGCCAAAGGGGGAGAAAAATGTATAGATCATAGGATTCGAGAGAGAGAGTGTTGCTTTTGTTCTCTCTTGCTTCATTTGGTGGTTTTTCAATCTTTGTTTGCTTTTGGTTGAGATACTATGCTTGTGAGACATTGATGATCATGTGTTTGATCATAAGCTCCACTTATGCATGCTTGATATTATCCTATCTATCTTATGTGATCACTCACTATGCTTGGTGATGAGTGCATGTATTCACTGTTTATTATTTTGAGCACTCCACCAAGATGTATGTGACATGGAAGAGTAACCCATGAGCCTAATTCATTGTGCATTTGCAGTCCAAAGAAATCTAAAACTATGCACAAATTTAGGGGGAGCTCTTGCTTATCACATACTGTTGGGGAACGTTGCAGAAAATTAAAATTTTTCCTACGGTTTCACCAAGATCTATCTATGACTTCATCTAAGCAACGAGTCAAGGGAGTGAGTTTGCATCTACATACCACTTGTAGATCGCGTGCGGAAGCTTGCAAGGGGATGGTGATGATGGAGTCGTACTCGACGTGATTCAGATCACCGATGTCCAAGTGCTGAACGGACATCACCTCCGCGTTCAACACACGTACGGGATGGGAGACGTCTCCTCCTTCTTGATCCAGCAAGGGGGAAGGAGAGGTTGATGATGATCCAGCAGCACGACGGCGTGGTGGTGGATGCAGCAGAACTCCAGCAGGGCTTCGCCAAGCGACTACGGGAGGAGGATGAGGTGTAGCAGGGGGAGGGAGGCGCCAAGCACAAGGGTACGGTTGCCCTCCCATTGCCCTCCTTTATATAGGCCCCCAAGGGGGGGCGCCGGCCCTAGGAGATTGGATCTCCCAAGGGGGCGGCGGCCAAGGGGGGAGGAGTGCCCCCAAAGGCATGTGGTGCGCCCCCCCCCCCCCCACCCTAGGGTTTCAACCCTAGGCGCAGGGGGTGGGCCTAGGGGAGCGCACCAGCCCACTATGGGCTGGCTCCCCCCCACGTCAGCCCATGGGGCCCTCCGGGATGGGTGGCCCCACCCGGTGGACCCCCCGGGACCCTTCCGGTGGTCCCGGTACATTACCGGGAGACCCTGAAACTTTCCCGATGGCCAAAATACCACTTCCTATATATTATTCTTTACCTCCGGACCATTCCGAAACTCCTCGTGACGTCCGGGATCTCATCTGGGACTCCGAACAACATTCGGTATGCTGCATAGTCATATTCATACAACCCTAGCATCACCGAACCTTAAGTGTGTAGACCCTACAGGTTCGGGAGACACGCAGACATGACCGAGACGACTCTCGGGCAATAACCAACAGCGGGATCTGGATACCCATGTTGGCTCCCACATGCTCCTTGATGATTTCATCGGTTGAACCACGATGTCGAGGATTCGATGAAATCCCGTATGCAATTCCCTTTGTCAATCAGTACGTTACTTGCCCGAGACTCGATCGTCGGTATCCCAATACCTTGTTCAGTCTTGTTACCGGCAAGTCACTTTACTCGTACCGTAATGCATGATCCCGTGGCCAACACCTTGGTCACCTTGAGCTCATTATGATGATGCATTACCGAGTGGGCCCAGAGATACCTCTCCGTCATACGGAGTGACAAATCCCAGTCTCGATCCGTGTCAACCCAATAGACACTTTCGGAGATACTTGTAGTGCACCTTTATAGTCACCCAGTTACGTTGTGACGTTTGATACACCCAAAGCACTCCTATGGTATCCAGGAGTTACACGATCTCATGGTCGAAGGAAGAGATACTTGACATTGGCAAAGCTCTAGCAAACGAACTACACGATCTTTGTGCTATGCTTAGGATTGGGTCTTGTCCATCATATCATTCTCCTAATGATGTGATCCCGTTATCAACGACATCCAATGTCCATAGCCAGGAAACCATGACTATCTGTTGATCACAACGAGCTAGTCAACTAGAGGCTCACTAGGGACATATTGAGGTCTATGTATTCACACGTGTATTATGATTTCCGGATAATACAGTTATAGCATGAATAAAAGACTATTATCATGAACAAAGAAATATAATAATAACACTTTTATTATTGCCTCTAGGGCATATTTCCAACAGTCTCCCACTTGCACTAGAGTCAATAATCTAGTTACATTGTGATGAATCGAACACCCATAGAGTTCTGGTGTTGATCATGTTTCGCTCGCGAGAGAGGTTTAGTCAACGGATCTGCGACATTCAGATCCGTATGTACTTTGCAAATTTCTATGTCTCCATCTTGAACATTTTCACGGATGGAGTTGAAACGACGCTTGATGTGCCTGGTCTTCTTGTGAAATCTGGGCTCCTTCGCAAGGGCAATGGCTCCAGTATTGTCACAGAAAAGTTCGATCGGCCCCGACGCATTGGGTATGACTCCTAGGTCGGTGATGAACTCCTTCACCCAAATCGCTTCATGCGCTGCCTCCGAGGCTGCCATGTACTCCACTTCACACGTAGATCCCACCACGACGCTTTGCTTGCAGTTGCACCAGCTTACTGCTCCACCATTCAACATATACATGTATCTGGTTTGTGACTTAGAGTCATCCAGATCTGAGTCGAAGCTAGCGTCGACGTAACCCTTTACGACGAGCTCTTCATCTCCTCCATAAACGAGAAACATGTCCTTTGTCCTTTTCAGGTACTTCAGGATATTCTTGACCGCTGTCCAGTGTTCCTTGCCGGGATTACTTTGGTATCTTGCTACCAAACTTACGGAAAGGTTTACATCAGGTCTGGTACACAGCATGGCATACATAATAGATCCTATGGCTGAAGCATAGGGGATGACACTCATCTCTTCTTTATCTTTTGCCGTGGTCGGTGACTGAGCCGAGCTCAATCTCACACCTTGCAACATAGGCAAGAACCCTTTCTTGGACTGATCCATTTTGAACCTTTTCAAAATCTTATCAAGGTATGTGCTTTGTGAAAGACCTATGAGGCGTCTTGATCTATCTCTATAGATCATGATGCCTAATATATAAGAAGCTTCTCCAAGGTCCTTCATTGAAAAACACTTATTCAAGTAGGCCTTAATGTTGTCCAGAAGTTCTATATCATTTCCCATCAGGAGTATGTCATCTACATATAATATGAGAAATGCTACAAAGCTCCCACTCACTTTCTTGTAAACACAGGCTTCTCCATAAGTCTGCATAAACCCAAACGCTTTGATCATCTCATCAAAGCGAATGTTCCAACTCCGAGATGCTTGCACCAGCCCATAAATGGATCACTGGAGCTTGCATACTTTGTTAGCGTTCTTAGGATCGACAAAACCTTCCGGCTGCATCATATACAGCTCTTCCTTAAGATGTCCGTTAAGGAATGCCGTTTTGACGTCCATCTGCCATATCTCATAATCATAGTATGCGGCTATTGCTAACATGATTCGGACGGACTTCAGCTTCGCTACGGGAGAGAATGTCTCGTCGTAGTCAATCCCTTGAACTTGTCGATAACCCTTAGTGACAAGTCGAGCTTTATAGATGGTAACATTACCATCCGCGTCCGTCTTCTTCTTAAAAATCCATTTGTTTTCTATCGCTCGCCGATCATCGGGCAAGTCTGTCAAAGTCCATACTTTGTTTTCATACATGGATTCTATCTCGGATTTCATGGTTTCAAGCCATTTGTTGGAATCTGGGCCCGCCATCGCTTCTTCATAGTTCGAAGGTTCACCGTTGTCTAACAACATGATTTCCAGGACAGGGTTGCCGTACCACTCTGGTGCGGAACGTGTCCTTGTGGACCTACGAAGTTCAATAGCAACTTGATCCGAAGTACCTTGATCATCATCATTGTTTTCCTCTTCGGTTGGTGTGGGCATCACAGGAACATTTTCCTGAGCTGCACCACTTTCCCGTTCGAGAGGTAGTACTTCATCGAGTTCTACTTTCCTCCCACTTACTTCTTTCGAGAGAAACTCTTTTTCCAGAAAGCATCCGTTCTTGGCAACAAAGATCTTGCCCTCGGATCTTAAGTAGAAAGTATACCCGACAGTTTCCTTAGGGTATCCTATGAAGACGCATTTTTCCGACTTGGGTTCGAGCTTTTCAGGTTGAAGTTTCTTGACATAAGCATCGCATCCCCAAACTTTTAGAAACGACAGCTTAGGTTTCTTCCCAAACCATAATTCATATGGTGTCGTCTCAATGGATTTAGACGGTGCCCTATTTAAAGTGAATGTAGCTGTCTCTAGAGCGTATCCCCAAAAAGATAGCGGTAAATCGGTAAGAGACATCATAGACCGCACCATATCCAATAGAGTGCGATTACGACGTTCGGACACACCGTTTCGCTGAGGTGTTCCAGGCGGCGTGAGTTGTGAAACGATTCCACATTTCTTTAAGTGTGTACCAAATTCGTGACTTAAGTATTCTCCTCCACGATCTGATCGTAGGAACTTTATCTTTCGGTCACGTTGATTCTCTACCTCATTCTGAAATTCCTTGAACTTTTCAAAGGTCTCAGACTTGTGTTTCATTAAGTAGACATACCCATATCTACTCAAGTCATCAGTGAGAGTGAGAACATAACGATATCCTCCGCGAGCCTCAACGCTCATTGGACCGCACACATCGGTATGTATGATTTCCAACAAGTTGGCTGCTCGCTCCATTGTTTCGGAGAATGGAGTCTTGGTCATTTTGCCCATGAGGCATGGTTCGCATGTGTCAAACGATTCATAATCAAGAGACTCTAAAAGTCCATCAGCATGGAGCTTCTTCATGCGCTTGACACCAATGTGACCAAGGCGGAAGTGCCACAAGTATGTGGGACTATCGTTATCAACTTTACATCTTTTGGCATCCACACTATGAACATGTGTAGTATTACGCTCGAGATTCATTAAGAATAAACCATTGACCATCGGAGCATGACCATAAAACATATCTCTCATATAAATCAAACAACCATTATTCTCAGACTTAAATGAGTAGCCATCTCGTATTAAACGAGATCCAGATACAATGTTCATGCTCAAACTTGGCACTAAATAACAATTATTAAGGTTCAAAACTAATCCCGTGGGTAAATGTAGAGGCAGCGTGCCGACGGCGATCACATCGACTCTGGAACCATTCCCGACGCGCATCATCACCTCGTCCTTCGCCAGTCTCCGTTTATTTCGCAGCTCCTGCTGTGAGTTACAAATATGAGCAACGGCACCGGTATCAAATACCCAGGAGTTACTACGAGTACTGGTAAGGTACACATCAATTACATGTATATAAAATATACCTTTGGTGTTGCCGACCTTCTTATCCGCTAAGTATTTGGGGCAGTTCCGCTTCTAGTGACCCTTCCCCTTGCAATAAAAGCACTCAGTCTCAGGCTTGGGTCCATTCTTTGACTTCATCCCGGTAACTGGCTTACCGGGCGCGGCAACATCCTTGCCATCCTTCTTGAAGTTCTTCTTGCCCTTGCCCTTCTTGAACTTAGTGGTCTTATTGACCATCAACACTTGATGTTCTTTCTTGATTTCAGCCTGTGCTGACTTCAGCATCGAGAACACTTCAGGAATGGTCTTCACCATCCCCTGCATGTTGTAGTTCATCATAAAGCTCTTGTATCTTGGTGGGAGCGACTGGAGGATTCTGTCAATGACCGCCTCATCTGGGAGGTTAATGTTCAGCTGGGTCATACGGTTGTGCAACCCAGACATCTTTAGGATGTGCTCACTGACAGAACTATTTTCCTCCATCTTACAACTGTAGAACTTGTCGGAGACATCATATCTCTCGACCCGGGCATGAGCTTGAAAAACTAGTTTCAGCTCTTCGAACATCTCATATGCTCTGTGATGCTCAAAACGCTTTTGGAGCCCCGGTTCTAAGCTGTAAAGCATGCCGCACTGAACGAGGGAGTAATCATCAGCATGAGACTGTCAAGCATTCATAATGTCTTGGTTCTCTGGGACGGGAGCGTCACCTAGCGGTCCTTCTAGGACATATTGTTTCCTGGCAGCTATGAGGATGATCCTCAGGTTCCGGACCCAGTCCGTATAGTTGCTGCCATCATCTTTCAGCTTGGTTTTCTCTAGGAATGCGTTGAAGTTCATGTTGACATGAGCGTTGGCCATTTGATCTAAAAGACATATTTGCAAAGGTTTTAGACTAAGTTCATGATAATTAAGTTCATCTAATCAAATTATGAACTCCCACTCAGATTAGACATCCCTCTGGTCATCTAAGTGTTACACGATCCAAGTCGACTAGGCCGTGTCTGATCATCACGTGAGACAGACTAGTCATCGTCGGTGAACATCTTCATGTTGATCGTATCTTCCATACGACTCGTGTTCGACCTTTCGGTCTCCGTGTTCCGAGGCCATGTCTGTACATGCTAGGCTCGTCAAGTTAACCCTAAGTGTTTTGCTGTGTAAAACTGTCTTACACCCATTGTATGTGAACGTAAGGATCTATCACACCAGATCATCACGTGGTGCTTCGAAATGACGAACTGTAGCAACGGTGCACAGTTAGGGGAGAACACTTCTTGAAAAAAAAATTAAGGGATCATCTTATTTACTACCGTCGTCCTAAGTAAACAAGATGCATAAACATAATAAACATCACATGCAATTATATAGTTGTGACATGATATGGCCAATATCATATAGCTCCATTGATCTCCATCTTCGGGGCTCCATGATCATCTTGTCACCGGCTTGACACCATGATCTCCATCATCATGATCTCCATCATCGTGTCTTCATGAAGTTGTCACGCCAACGACTACTTCTACTTCTATGGCTAACGCGTTTAGCAAAAAGTAAAGTGGTTTACATGGCGTTCTTCAATGACACACAGGTCGTACAAAAATAAAGACAACTCCTATGGCTCCTGCCGGTTGTCATACTCATCGACATGCAAGTCGTGAATCCTATTACAAGAACATGATCTCATACATCACAATTCATCATTCATCACAACTTCTGGCCATATCACATCACATGAACAATCGCTGCAAAAACAAGTTAGACGTCCTCTAATTGTTGTTGCATCTTTTACGTGGCTGCAATTGGGTTCTAGCAAGAACGTTTTCTTACCTACGAATAACCACAACGTGATTTTGTCAACTTCTATTTACCCTTCATAAGGACCCTTTTCATCGAATCCGCTTCAACTAAAGTGGGAGAGACAAACACCCGCCAGCCACCTTATGCAACTAGTGCATGTCAATCGGTGGAACCGGTCTCACGTAAGCGTACGTGTAAGGTTGGTCTGGGCCGCTTCATCCCACAATACCGCTTAAGCAAGAAAAGACTAGTAGTGGCAAGCAAGTTGACAAGATCCACGCCCACAACAAAATTGTGTTCTACTCGTGCATTAGAGAACTACGCATAGACCTAGCTCATGATGCCACTGTTGGGGAACGTTGCAGAAAATTAAAAAATTTCCTACGGTTTCACCAAGATCTATCTATGAGTTCATCTAAGCAACGAGTCAAGGGAGTGAGTTTGCATCTACATACCACTTGTAGATCGCTTGCGGAAGCTTGCAAGGGAATGGTGATGATGGAGTCGTACTCGACGTGATTCAGATCACCGATGTCCAAGTGCTGAACGGACAGCACCTCCGCGTTCAACACACGTACGGGACGGGAGACGTCTCCTCCTTCTTGATCCAGCAAGGGGGAAGGAGAGGTTGATGATGATCCAGCAGCACAACGGCGTGGTGGTGGATGCAGCAGAACTCCAGCAGGGCTTCGCCAAGCGACTACGGGAGGAGGACGAGGTGTAGCAGGGGGAGGGAGGCGCCAAGCACGAGGGTACGGCTACCCTCCCCTTGCCCTCCTTTATATAGGCCCCCAAGGGGGGCGCCGGCCCTGGGAGATTGGATCTCCCAAGGGGGCGGCGGCCAAGGGGGGAGGAGTGCCCCCAAAGGCATGTGGTGCGCCCCCCCTCCCCCACCCTAGGGTTTCAACCCTAGGCGCAGGGGGTGGGCCTAGGGGGGC
>NC_057810.1:440305660-440315818 GCF_018294505.1 Triticum aestivum | reverse complement strand
GGTGGCCCCACCCGGTGGACCCCCCGGGACCCTTCCGGTGGTCCCGGTACATTACCGGGAGACCCCGAAACTTTCCCGATGGCCAAAATACCACTTCCTATATATTATTCTTTACCTCCGGACCATTCCGAAACTCCTCGTGACGTCCGGGATCTCATCCGAGACTCCGAACAACATTCGGTATGCTGCATAGTCATATTCATACAACCCTAGCGTCATCGAACCTTAAGTGTGTAGACCCTACGGGTTCGGGAGACACGCAGACATGACCGAGACGACTCTCGGGCAATAACCAACAGCGGGATCTGGATACCCATGTTGGCTCCCACATGCTCCTCGATGATTTCATCGGTTGAACCACGATGTCGAGGATTCGATCAAATACCGTATGCAATTCCCTTTGTCAATCGGTACGTTACTTGCCCGAGACTCGATCGTCGGTATCCCAATACCTTGTTCAGTCTCGTTACCGGCAAGTCACTTTACTCGTACCGTAATGCATGATCCCGTGGCCAACACCTTGGTCACCTTGAGCTCATTATGATGATGCATTACCGAGTGGGCCCAGAGATACCTCTCCGTCATACGGAGTGACAAATCCCAGTCTCGATCCGTGTCAACCCAATAGACACTTTCAGAGATACCTGTAGTGCACCTTTATAGTCACCCAGTTACGTTGTGACGTTTGATACACCCAAAGCACTCCTACGGTATCCAGGAGTTACACGATATCATGGTCGAAGGAAGAGATACTTGACATTGGCAAAGCTCTAGCAAACGAACTACACGATCTTTGTGCTATGCTTAGGATTGGGTCTTGTCCATCATATCATTCTCCTAATGATGTGATCCCGTTATCAACGACATCCAATGTCCATAGCCAGGAAACCATGACTATCTGTTGATCACAACGAGCTAGTCAACTAGAGGCTCACTAGGGACATATTGAGGTCTATGTATTCACATGTGTATTATGATTTCCGGATAATACAGTTATAGCATGAATAAAAGACTATTACCATGAACAAAGAAATATAATAATAACACTTTTATTATTGCCTCTAGGGCATATTTCCAACACATACTTCTCAAAACGACGATGTTATTTAATTTTATTATCATTTGTCGAAGCTTTGATCTATATGTTGTCATCAATTACCAAAGAGGGGGAGATTGAAAGTGCAACTATCCCTACGTGGTTTTGGTAATTCATAACAATATATAGCTCATTGAGCCAATGCTATTCCAAGACAATTATTTCAGGAAGGCTCAGTGAATGGCATGGCATGGATGATGAAAGTGGATCCCTCAAAATACTAAGGACAAAGGATTGGCTCAATCTCAAAAGCTCAAGACTCTTCATTTTACATTTTAGTGATCCAAGATCACATTGAGTCTATAGGAAAAGCCAATACTATCAAGGAGGGATGAGGTGTTGCTTAATGAGCCTCTTGCTTCATGTGCTTAGTGATATGCTCCAAAAACCCTCAACTACTTTCCCACATCCACAAATGACCTAAACCCAAAGCCAAAATTGGTCACACCGATTCTTTATATCCGGCGCCACCGATTTCAAAAGTCATAGCCACTGCCACAAACCCTAAGAAAATCGATCTTACCGATAGGGATCTCGGTCTCACCGAGATGGGATTGCAATCTCTCTGTTTCCCTTCGTAATGTTTCGATCTAACCGAAGTGAGCGATCGGTCCCACCGAGATTGCAATGTAAACTCTCTGTTTCCTTTTTGTAACATTTCGGTCTCACCGAAAAGAGCAAATCGGTCCCACCGAGTTTACCTGACCAACTCTCTGGAAAGCTTATTACCAAATCGGTCTCACCGAGTTTGTGTAATCGGTCTCACCGAGATTACGTTATGCCCTAACCCTAACCATATTGGTCCTACCGAGTTGCATGTCGGTCCCACCGAAAATCACTAACGGTCACTAGGTTTACTAAATCGGTCCGACCGAGTCTGTTGAATCGGTCCCACCGAGTTTGGTAAATTTTGTGTAACGGTTAGATTTTGTGTGGAGGCTATATATACCCCTCCACCTCCTCTTCATTCATGGAGAGAGCCATCAGAACGAACCTACACTTCCAACTTACCATTTCTGAGAGAGAACCACCTACTCATGTGTTGAGGCCAAGATATTCCATTCCTACCATATGAATCTTGATCTCTAGCCTTCCCAAGTTGCTTTCCACTCAAATCTTCTTTCCACCAGATCCAAAACCTCTGAGAGAGAGTTGAGTGTTGGGGAGACTATCATTTGAAGCACAAGAGCAAGGAGTTCATCATCAACGCACCATTTGTTACTTCTTGGAGAGTGGTGTCTCCTAGATTGTCTAGGTGTCACTTGGGAGCCTCCGACAAGATTGTGGAGTTGAACCAAGGAGTTTGTAAGGGCAAGGAGATCGCCTACTTCGTGAAGATCTACCGCTAGTGAGGCAAGTCCTTCGTGGGTGACGACCATGGTGGGATAGACAAGATTGCTTCTTCGTGGACCCTTCATGGGTGGAGCCCTCCGTGGACTCGCGCAGCCGTTACCCTTCGTGGGTTGAAGTCTCCATCAATGTGGATGTACGATAGCACCACCTGTCGGAACCACGCCAAAAATATTCGTGTCTCCAATTGCGTTTGAATCCTCCAAACCCTTCCCTTTACTTTCTTGCAAGTTGCATGCTTTAATTTCTGCTGCCTATACACTCTTTGCATGCTTGCTTGAATTGTGCGATGATTGCTTGACTTGTCCTAAAGTAGCTAAAAACTGCCAAACTCTAAAATTGGGAAAAGGTTAAGTTTTTATTGGTCAAGTAGTCTAATCACCCCCCCTCTAGACATACTTCAAGGTCCTACACCAACTAGCCAATAATATTCCCCAAACCCCCTCCCCCCCCCGTCCCCCTCCACTCCATTTGCTCCACCAAAGTCGCCCTCCCCGCCGCGCTGATACGTCGGCGCCGCGGTTCATCGAGGGGACGCACGGTGATCCTCTCGCTCCCACAGTACACTCTCGTAGACTGCTGTCCTGTAGCCGCGCCACCCCGTTGGCTACGTTCTTGTGGAGGCACACGATGGTCAGTGCCGCCACCGCTGGCAACGTTCGTGTGGAGACGCACAGCGGTCAGCTTCTCCCACGGTACACACATTCTAGACTAAGGCCCCATGCATGTCGGTGTAGTGCTGAATGTTAGCTAATAGACGCTGTTAATCTCACTATTTGCCGAAGTAGTTTACAGTCAATATGCTCTGCTTAAGAAGCTTCCTTGCCCTGTTCTGCACTCAATCTGCTTAGCTAAGATGGCATGCCAAGGCCGATTAGTTGCTAAATTATCCTGCCATATATTTATTGTGACATAGATTGCCATGGTCTAATAGCCAATCTGTTAGGTGAAATAGCTCTACACCATCTTATACTCGATCTTTGTTGCTGCGATGGCCTTCGATAGTTCGATGGCTGTGTGCTCGGCCTCATTGACTGCTGAAACAACCTGCCATAATTTAGCACTCAAATCTTCTTGCTGAATTAGCTTTACGTATATTTCGTTACTTAGATCTGCTCGTCGAAATATCTTGCCATAGCTTTAGACATCGACCTAGGTATTTTCTAGACTTCATAAAAAAGCATATATGTTTTTTCTGTAATATCTAGTAGAAGAACTAATTTGTATGTCTAATAGATGGACATGACTTGAATAACGTCTGCTCGAAGATTCTCCGCTGCATATGTCGAGGGGGTTGAAAACTTCATGAACTTTATCAGAGCTGAGTACGGTGGTCCGAAATCAGATGTGCTCTGCCCGTGTAGCAGTTGTATGAATTCAGTTACAAGACCCCAGTCAACTGTGCAAAATCATCTACACTTGTATGGGATGTCAGTCACATATACTAGGTGGGTTCATCATGGTGAAACTGTGAAAGTCAATGTTATTGACTACGTGGAAGCAGCAGATCATCATCTTGATCTGCCTGATGCTCAGGTGGAAGAGGAGGAGGAGGTGGTGGTGGCAGAGCCAGTGAGTTTGACCAACATTGAAACAATGCTACGAAATGCTCGTGCATTCCGTGAACTTTCACCTGCAGAAGAAAAATGGTGGGCTCACAGTTGGAACAATGCAACGTGGCTGTCACCCTAGGAAATAAGCTGTCAGTATTCTCAGCTATGGTCACCTTTCCTCAGGTGAAGACATCTAAGCGGATGACCAACAAATCATTCGATGCGATGTTGGCTACTTTCCGCAAATCTTTCCCAGATGCGTCTGAGCTATCACACACCTACAGTAAAATGAAGAATTTCCTTCGTGCAGTTGGAATTGGATATGATATGATCCATGTTTGTAAGAATAATTGTGTTCTATTCCGGAAGGATTATGCCAACTTAAGTGAATGCCCGAAATGCAAATCATCAAGATGGAAAGATGGCGATGCTGTGAAGAGGAATCCTCATAATGTTCTAAGACATTTTCCAATTATACCAAGATTGCAAAGGTTGTTTCATGATGCTGAAACAAGAGAGGATGTACTGTGGCATTCTAGGAACCAGGAGTACAGAGATCAGAATGTAATGAGCCATCCATCTCATGGTAGCGAGTGGAAAAGCTTCAATCATAAACACAAAAAGTTTGTCGCTAACCCGAGAAACATTAGACTTGGCTTTGCTTCAGATGGATTTAACCCATTTGGCCACCAGAGCGCCACATATAGCATGTGGCCAGTGCTTGTTATCCCATTCAACATGCCTTCAAATGTCTGCACCAAAGAATCAAACTACATGATGGCCTTGCTCATCCCAGGTCCAAAAAGTCCTGGAAAGGATTTTGATTTGTTCATGGAGCCTCTTGTGGAGGAACTTCAACAGCTATGGACGGGTTTTCTCACTCGAGACCTATATAGGAGCTCACCAGCTGATTTCTTTCTGCGTGTTGTTATAATTTGTGCATCCATGATTATCCGGCTTTGGGCATTATGTCAGAGCGAATGACACATGGTTACAATGCATGTGTTCGCTGTGATAGGAATCCGCTGTCATACGCAATACTTAGCAAGATCTGTTACATTGGACACCGTCGTTTTCTTGCCAAGGACAAGCCGCATCCTAGAAAATACCGAAGACATGTGTTCAATGCAAAGCATAAAAACTATGATGCGCCAAAGAGGCTCACCGCCAATGAGTTGCAAGTGGAATTAGAGAAGGTCAGGCATATTACACCAGGAAACCATCTTGGTAATGGTAGAAGGAAAAGGAAGCGTGGCAGGGCAGAAGAGAGATTATTGTTTACCCATAGGTCCACTTTGTGGGACTTGGAGTATTGGAAAGATTTGGATCTGCGGCATAATCTTGATGTGATGCACATTGAGAAAAATATATGCGCCAGCATTATCGGCACACTTCTTAATATTGAAGTCAAGATGAAAGATACCTTAAAATTTAGGATTGATTTGACACACCTGGGTATCATACAGGATTTGCAGGTGCAAGATGAAGGTAAACCACGGGATATGGCACCAGCTATGTACGTCTTGGACAAGGTAAAAAGAAAAGAATTCTGCGAGGTCCTGTCACGTGTTAGATTTCCACATGGATTTGCTTCCAACCCTGAAAGGAGAGTCAGCGCAGATGGAAACAAGGTACAAGGGTTGAAAACTCATGACTACCACGTCCTACTTCAAAGGGTTTTACCTGTTATCCTTAGAGGATTGGGCGGCCCTGACTTATACAGAGTAGTTGCAGAGGTGGGACAATTCTTCTGGGAACTCTGCAGTAGAAATATCAGGATAGATGCTTTGGAGCGTCTTAGAGACAAGATACCAACTATCCTATGTGACCTTGAGAAGATATATCCTCCAGCCTTGTTTGATGTGATGGTGCATTTGGCTGTTCATCTACCTGACGAGGCACTACTTAGAGGTCCAGTACAGTATGGCTGAATGTACCCTATTGAAAGGCGGCTAGGCACATTCAAGGGCTATGTCAGGAACAGGGCTAGACCCGAGGGTTCCATTGCAGAGGCCTACATTCACTACAAGAAATATGTCAACTTGTGACCACCACTATTGGTCACTGAAAGGTCATGGTTTTTCATTTGCGACCTTTTCGTGACCAAAAACAGAAGGTCTAAAGTTGGCAGTCGTAAACTGACTATAGCGACCTTTCTTCTGGAATGATCGTGGACGTTTATGACCAAAATATGTCTACTGTCGCGTTTTGGTCACTAGCAACTTCCCCAGGCCACATAGGCATCCAGCGTGGCAAGCTGATGTGGCACAAGATTCAGCCCGGTCCAATTCGATTTTCTACATGGGCCTAGCCCAACAATTCGGTCTTTTTACTGTATATTTTTCCCTATCAATTTGGTTGACTACATGGGGCAAGCCCACATTTTAGCCTTTTTATTTCTAGGCCATGGCCTCTTATAATGCATTTCTTATTAGTTTTTGTCCTTCCAGAAAAATATTGTTTGGGCCGTGGCCTTTTCACCCCAGACCATGTTTGTGCCACGTTTATTTCTAGATCATGGTCTATTCAGGCCCAGTACTATCATGGCAATTGAGTAATTTTCACAATCTGGCATTAAAGCAACATGTACATAGGGAATACAAAATTTCATTACACATGAATTGTTCAACACGCAGATTTGGTACATCTGGTACTGTCCTAACAATGTCCTAACAATGTCTACATAATTTGCCTTATCTCACTACTACGTAACATTGTTCAACACGTAGGAGCACATCCGGTACTATCCTAACAAAGTCTTCATTGCTCCCTCTGATGGGTAAGTTCTCCAGGTGCGACAACTTGCCTTCCTACAAGAACAGAACATTACATGAATAGATCAATCAAGGAGGAAACAGTAAAACAAGCTGAAAGCATCACACATACAAATAATAACAGCATACATTAATGAATAAAATAATAAAAATATCTATAACCAAGGCTATTTCTAGCCAACCTGTGTGCATGAATCATAATAGATCAAGCAAAAGACGTATAACCATCAGCAAACAACAAATATTAGTGAAAGGGGGCAATTTCTAGTACTCGTCATTTTTGCAAAGTGAGCAAGAACGATGATATTTTCCTACACATACTTTTTGATTTTTCCTTAGTCCTATAGTGATCTGCTCATTCCAATTCTATCTACTCAACCCATTCACATGCAACATGGATAATCAGGAAGCATCTACTCAAATAAGGAATTAGAATGCAACATGGATAACTATGCCCTATGAAACAGTTCACGTATCAAGAACCATCAAAGTAAATAAGGAACTGGTATAGAACACCAACTCAATCACCTTCACAGCAATGAAATCATGGATAATTCTTCTATTTAATTGAAGTTCTCTAAGCTTCTTCCCACATTGAAAGCAGTCTACAAAATAATTTTATTACCAATGCACATACTTTTATTACCAGGAAGAGAGATAGCTCAAAACAGAACATATATAATTTGCAAGAAGGAAATCACCCATAATTAACAGGGAGAGATATAACCAAAACAAGTTCATTTGTCTTCCAAGTATAAAACATCAAGTGCACAAACTCACATCAGTTAACATCATTACAGAATTTCAGATAACATGTTTACTGCAGAAATCAAGCATAGGCACTAGTGCTGCTAGTGTTTCTTTCTGTGGTTGTGTTGGACATGCAACTAAATTTCTGGTAATTGATGAAATGCAGTAGCAGGTAGGCAGCGTTGCAGTAACCCAAGTAATATAATGTAACAGCAGAGCGAGGCAATTCAAGTTGGTTGTGTGTGTGCTTGAGCTAGCTTAGTACATACAGTCCATGGTTGGGCTCCAAAACAAACAGAGCATGCTAGTGTCAACAGAATCAAGCCAGGAGAATAGAAACAGACCATACCATGATGAAGTTTAAAATAGAATAAGCGATGCATATACATTTTCTTGTGGAAAAACACAGAAATAGGTGATGAAAATCTGCATCCGAAGTTCTAACAATGCCATGTCTACAACAAAACAATACTAGGACGATTGCTGTAATTCTAATGCAGCAATAAAACAAAACTAACTACATCATTCAGCAGCTTTGAATTACAAAAAAATCAACCATTTATGATTAATTCAACAAACAAAACTAAATAGCATAGGCAAGCATTCCCGATAAGAGGAACGGCCAGCGCTTGGAGCGAGCGGAAAATCACGGAGTCTTCAACCCCGTTAACTTCCTTGCCCACTGCATTGAGGAAGAGATGCCATTTAGAAACTGCTACAAAGAGTTAAATAGTAAAATCTCTTTCTCTTGTTCCACCTCGTATCATGAGAGCACAATAAAGAATGCATAGCCAAGAGCGCCACATTTATAATCTCATTGGGCTGAATTCAGATTGTTAAGAATACATGCACTAGAAAGAATATAGCAACAATGGTGACATCAAACAAGCATTTCATTCAGCAATGGTTCTATTTTGGCATCAAACAAACTGAAAATGGTGCAATGCTGCATTTTTAGGCGGTTAGCGCGAGTGTGAATCAGGACAGCGCTGTCATCCTTGCATTTTACTCGAGGCTCCAGGACACAATAACAACATCAACGCCCACCTTTCTTGCTTGAACACACACCTAAACTAGGGACACGGGAAACAAAAAGGCTAAATTGCGCAGACACCCATCTGGACCTAAATCAACATCTTTACCTACAAAGTGAAATGGGGACAGGCCATAGAATCCCCTCGTGAGAAGGCCATAGTTACGTTTGGAGCAGTATGAGAAAAGACAGGCATTGCAAGCCTGCTCTTCACACATCATTAGACCTGCAAACAACCTTGCAGGTAGCTGGCTCTCACTTAACTGAACATGCAGGCAATGAAAGCACCCAACATTTTTATTTTAGCAGCCTGATTAATAAATGTATACCAAACAAACAAAAATTGCAATGACCTAGTATGAACCATGTAATACATACACTTCAATACGTATCCTAGTTTATCGTCATCACCTCATGAGCTTAATAATTACATAAAGTAATTATCATCATATCCAGAATTACAGTAGCAGCAGCCAGCACTAGGAATACCAAATTGATTTGAAGTTCTTGCCATTGTGCAACAACTCGAGCTCTCAACTACTAGCTCCTGGTACTAGCTGATCTGAATGTGTAAGAAGTTTGATATAAATTGTGAGTAGAACAATTCTTCAGAGCTAAATGTGCAACGAGCTTCTGAATATTATCACTTTGGAAGGTTACTATTCTTAGTTCTAAGAAGCCAAGACAACAACAAGCTTATAATCAATCCAAGATGACAGCAAGTCCAAGATCTTATGGCCAAAGCAGAAACTGATGCACATGCGTCACTAGTGAGACAAAATTCAGGTCTCAAGTGGCAAGATACAGTTCAGAATAGACTAGCAAGGAAGCAGATCTGAATCGGGCCCAGATTCACAGAACCGATCGGCATACCTCCTCGTGCATGAGCTCCGGATCCACCCTCTTGCTCCCCGCGTCCCGGTCTGACCCCGAGCTCGTGGCCTGCGATCCCTCATCTTCACCGACGGCACAAAATCAAATCAGAACCTCGGCTGGAGAAGGAGAAACACAAAATTGGAAGGGGGGAAATGCAGACCTTCGCGCAGGAACACGGCCGACAGCGCGTTCCTGGACGGCGGCGCACTCCTCTCGCCGCCAACCTAATCGGCACAGACCGGAATCAAAAAACAAACAAAAATAACCAATCGTGACCAGAATTTACACACCCTAGCTAGCTGATCCGTGCCCGGGAACAGGCGCGCGGGTTCCGCGCGGGGCGCAATAGGGGAGAGGAAAGTACCTTGGGGCTGGGGATGACGGACGAAGAGACGAGCTGGGCGCGGTCGCGGCCGGCGCGTGGCTCGCCGCCGGCCGCGCGGAAGCAGTCGAACAGGCACCCCATCCCCGTCCTCCTCACCGCGTCCCCCTCGCCGAGCGCCAAGCCTTGGAGCCGCGGAGGCGAGATTTCATCCGCCCGTGCGGAGCTGATTGCACGTGCGGAGCCTTGTGGCTGAGGAGGCGTGCGGCCCTGGACCATGCGTACAGCACGACCAGGAGGAGGAAAAGCATGTCGGCGGCCAGCGACACGGATGTGTTACCGGAGGCGCCGTGGAATAGGATCTAGGAGGCGACGACGGTCGCTAGGAGTAGGGCGCTCAGGTC
>NC_057810.1:440294844-440305382 GCF_018294505.1 Triticum aestivum | reverse complement strand
GGCTGTGGGTGCGTAGGAGAGAGGGGGACGAGAGGACGAGTGGTGCGGGTTGTGTTAGGGTTAGTTGGGTGAGACGGTGAGGGGGTCAAGTGTGCCGTTGGATCCGGGACGATCAGACGGTTCAGATCGTCTAAGGTAGGGTGATCCGGGGGAGATGTCCTCATTGGTTGGAGATTCCGGGTGTAATTTAAAATATAGTCCCTAAGTGCTAGAAATAAAGGGGTTTATGAAGCAACTATCAATAATATTTTGCAAAATGGAACCACTAAAATTTTCACTCAAGTTATACTACATTTTATGGATGATAACCAACTTGTATGCATTTCTGATCGTTCTAGCCTTTTTTGGCCATTTAAACCAACTTGTACCAAATCACGAGGAACCGGGTCAAATTTAAACTACAACAACTTCATAGTTTGCTCATTGTTTTTTCCAAAAAACATTTTTAGGTACACATGTATATATTTCATCACAGAACACTATGAGTTCTGTAAGATTCCACCCGCAGCTACAAACGGTTATGCCCATGGTTTTAACCGTGTTTTGAAATTGGCATAAAGAATTAAAGAAATCAAAAAAATGGAAAGCCTTTGCATTGTATCATTATATGTGATCTAGTGTCTAGGGTGCATCTTGGAATGGCAAACAATGTTGCCTAAGGAATTTTTCATCTTCTTTGGATGAAAAAACAAATTTCCATTCTTCCAGTGCCTGAAATGAGGATTTTTCGTGAAGGACCTACCATACATTTGTTGCAAAATTGTACCAAATCAATTTTCTAAAATACTAGGACATATTTAATGCACAATCGACCAAATGGTTCGGTGTAAAAAGTTTTGATCCACCTCTGGTGAAAAAGACAAATTCCCGCCGATTTAGTTGGTAGCGGGTCAAATTTGAACTGTAGCTACCTCGTAGTTTGCTCTTTATTATTTTCAAAAATCATTTCTAGGTACATAAGTATCTATTTAATCAGAGAAACACCAAAAAATTCCAAGATTCAACCACTAGCTAGGAACGGTCAAGCCCGCCGTTTTGACCGCATTTTGAAACGGGCATAAAAAATTTAAAAGAAATCAAAAAATCAAAAAACCTTCGCATTGTGTCATTATATGTGACCATGTTTCGAGGAAAAATAATAAACTTGTAATACGGAAATTATTTTAAAAAAGTGTTCTCAGAAATGAGCTGTCATGCATGAAGATTCATGGCTTTCAAGCCAAATGATCAATCTTATGGCCACATTCATGGCGTAGCTTGTTCAAATGATCTCATATTGTGCACAAGGGTGCATCTTGGAATTCCAAACAATGTTGCCTAAGGGAGTTTTCACTTTCATTGCACAAAAGAGCCATTTTCCATTTTTTGAGTGCCCTAAATGAGGTTTTTTTGTGAAGGACCTACCATATATTTGTTGCAAAATTGGACCAAATCATTTTTCTAAAATACTAGGACATATTTAGTGCACAATTGACCAAATGGTTGGGTGTCAAAAGTTTTGATCCACCTCTTGTGAAAAGATAAATTCCCGCCGATTCAGTTGGAAGCGGGTCAAATTTGAACTGCAGCTGCCTCATAGTTTGCTATTTATTTTTTCCAAAAATCATTTCTAGGTACATAAGTATCTATTTAATCAGAGAAACATCAAAAGTTTTCCAAGATTCAACCACTAGCTAGGAACGGTCAAGCCCGCCGTTTTGACCACATTTTGAAACGGGCATAAAAAATTCAAAAAAATCAAAAAATAGGAAAACCTTCGCATTGTGTCATTATATGTGACCAAGTTTCCAGGAAAATTAATAAACTTGTAATATGGAAATTATTTTAGAAAAGTGTTCTCAGAAATGAGCTATCAAGTGTGAAGATTCATGGCTTTCAAGCCAAATGATCAATCTTATGGCCACATTCATGGCATAGTTTGTTTAAATGATCTCATATTGTGCACAAGGGTGCATCTTGGAATTACAAACAATGTTGCCTAAGGAAATCTTCATTTTCTTTGCACGGAAAATTCATTTTTCATTTTCCGAGTGCCCAAAAGGAGGTTTTTTTGTGAAGGAACTACCAAATGATTGTTGCAAAAATGTACCAAATCAATTTTATAAAATACTAGGCCATATATAATGCACAATTGACAAAATGGTTGCGTGAAAAAAAGTTTTGATCCACCTCTGGTGAAAAAGACAAATTGCCGTCGATTTAGTTGGAAACGGGTCAAATTTGAACTGTAGCTGCCTCATAGTTTGCTCTTTATTTTTTCCAAAAATCATTTCTAGGTACATAAGTATCTATTTAATCATAGAAACACCAAAAATAGAGGCCAAACCAGTAAAATAGCTGAAGCAAGGCCAGTGATTGACTTTATATCTAGTGTGGTACACCGCTATAGTGTCCTCCACAACATCATCACTGATAATGGCTCCAATTTTACAGCTGATGAGGTGAAAAAAATGGGGTGCTAACTTGGGCATTAAACTAGACTATGCATCTGTCTACCACCCTCAAACAAACGGTCAGGTTGAACAGGCCAATGGCCTGATAATGAGCGGCATTAAACCCATACTGGTGCGCTCCTTACAAGAGTCAGATAAGTAGTGGGTTGAGGAACTCGATTCCGTGCTCTGGGGGCTGTGGACTATGCTTAATCGAACGACCAGACACACAACTTTCTTCATGGTATACGACGCAGAAGTTGTCCTGTCCTGCGACATTATTCATGACTCACCTCGAGTGTGCATGTACTAAGAGCGAGAAGCCGAGCTCGATCGGTGGGATGACCTAGACGGCCTTGAAGAGGAGTGCCATATTGCACAAGCTCATTCCGCATTTTATCAACAACAGGCCAGGCGATACCAAAGAAAAGAAGTGTGGGCCAAGACATATAATGTCAGTGACCTCGTCTTTCGTCTCCTGGAGAAGAAGAAGGATAAGCTCAAATCAAAATGGGAGGGCCCCTTCATCATAGATGAGGTTCTCACAGGAGGAGCCTATCGCCTTCGTAATGCATCAGATAATTGCCTCGAGCCAAATCCATGGAACGCTGATCGGCTTCGATGATTCTATGGATAGTTTGATCGCACTCTTTTTATTTTTACTTTGACTAGGTTCCTCTTTCTCCTCTCCTTCCTATTTTTTCCTTTTTATATCCCAGGGTATGTTTCGATCTATCGAACTGTTAGGGGTACACATCTTTAAATGTATACACCCCACTATAACTGGGGGCTTCTTTGACAAAGCTTATTATTAAAAGCTTGTGGCTTACATTGTCTACGTCGTTTGTTTTATACATCTTTTGCCATTATATGCACCTATATGACTTAAGTTTTTGCCAAGCTGGGTTGCCTCGCTCCTGTGCTTATGCCCTACATTCCCGACTGTTCGGCTAGGGTGTAAAGGGAGTACCTCTGCGATTGTTACAACAGGGTAATCCTGATCTGTACCTCAGACAGGTGAAGCCGAAAGCTAGTGTTCTTAAGGGCATAATTGGTTGGCAAGGAACGATAGATTGTTTAAGTTTATGTAATTCTTCTAACAAGTATGGGATAGAATGCCCGTAATTCGGATCAAAGTCTAGGCATGCATAATTAAGCATGCCGACCCAAGGAAAGGAACCCTTAATGGAACTATTTTCCCTGGAAGATGTTTCTTACGTTAAATAGTAATATGACATACCTCCCTGAACATTTTTTGTCTGTTTGAGCAATATGACCGGATTGCCTGGTTTCCGGACACATTAAATGTTTCTTACATTCCAACATGGTACCCAGAAACACTCCAACTTCTTAGTTCGGAGGTTGAAGCCGAAGGCCTGTGATGAAAAAATTAAACAAGTTTGGTTGGAGATAAGTTCGATGATAATGTACATTGGTACATGGAATCTAACACCTACTCTTTATCTATGTCATCTATAAGACTATTTAAGCTACAGTCTTCTTGTGAATATTTTGCAGCTATCATCACTTGGTCATATACCAAGTTTACGGGAATCTCTTTTCCGTCCGGTCCCTAAGGTCCAACTCGGGCCATATGATTCGGTTCAAGCCCGGTGTAGCGCGTTTTCACCATCGCCCATGCCTCTTGTGTACCTTCCCGGCATGATGACGCCTTCCATAGCTCAAAACGGCGTCGGGCACCTTTGAACAGGTTCGCCAGCACCTCCGTACTTTCTGAAGGGCATCGGATGGCCATAAGGCTCTGACCCATGCATATAAGAATTCTGAGGAGACTCAAATAATATTCATGGATAATCTAATCATAAATCCACAATTCACCGGATCTCAACAAACAGACCGCAAAAGAAGATTACATCAGATAGAACTCCAAGGACATCGACGACAACATGGTATTTAAGATCAGAGAGAGAGAGAAGAAGCCATCTAGCTACTAGCTATGGACCCGTAGGTCTGTGGTAAACTACTCACACATCATCGGTAGGGCAGCAAGGGTGATATAGAGGCCCTCCATGATCGAATCCCACTTAGGCAGATTGCCGGAAAAGGCCCCAAGATGGGATCTCACGGGAACAGAGGCTTGCGGCGGTGAAAAAGTATTTTTGAGGACGCCTCTGATGTTTGAGGAATATTTTGGAATTCATAGTGCAAAGATTAGGGTTGGGGGACTCCCGAGGGGCCCACAAGCCAGGAGGCACGCCCCCCTAGGGCGCGCTCTAAGGACTTGTGGACTCCTTGTGAGTCTTCTGACCAAGTCACCAAGTCTTCTGGGTGTCTTCTGGTCCATGAAAAATCATCGCGAAAGTTTTATTCCATTTGGACTCCGTTTGATATTCCTTTCTGAAAAAGCCAAAAAGAATGAAAAAACAGCAACTGACACTGGGCACTAGGTTAATAGATTAGTCCCAAAAATGATATAAAATAGTATATTAATACATATAAACATCCAAAACAGATAATATAATAGCATAGAACTATCAAAAATTATAGATACATTGGGGACGTATCAAGCATCCACAAGCTTAATTCCTGCTCGTCCTCGAGTAGGTAAAGGATAAAAATAGAATTTTTGATGTGGAATGCTACCTAACATATTTATCAATGCAATCTTGTTTACTGTGGCAAGAATATTCAGATCCATAAGATTCAAAATAAAAGTTTAATATTGACATAAAAACAATAATACTTCAAGCATACTAATAAAACAATCATGTCTTCCCAAAATAACATGGACAAAGAAAGTTATCTCTACAAAATCACATAGTATTCCTATGCTCCATCTTCATCACACAAAGTATTTCATCATGCACAACCCCGATGACAAACCAAGCAATTGTTTCATACTTTTAGTGTTCTCAAGACTTTTTCAACATTCACGCAATACATGAGCATGAGCCATGGATATAACACTATATGTGGAATAGAATATGGTGGTTGTGGAGAAGACAAAAAGAAGGAGAAAGTCTCACATCAACTAGGCAAATTAATAGGCCATGAAGATGCCCATCAATCGATATAGATGCAAGTGAGTAGGGACTGCCATGCAACGGATGCACTAGAGCTATAAGTGTATGAAAGCTCAAAAGAAACTAAGTGGGTGTGCATCCAACTTGCTTGCTCATGAAGACCTAGGGCATTGTGAGAAGCCCATCATTGGAATATACAAGCCAAGTCCTATAATGAAAAATTCCCACTAGTGTACTAAAGTGATAAAATAGGAGCCTCTCTATCATGAAGAACATGGTGCTACACTGAAGCACAAGTGTGGAAAAGGGATAGTAACATTATCCCTTCTCTCTTTTTCTCTCATTTTTCTTTATTTTCCCCTTTTTGTTTGGGCTTCTTTGGCCTCTTTTATTTTCTTTAAAGTCCAGAGACTCATCCCAACTTGTGAGGGAGTTATAGCCTCCATCATCCTTTCCTCACATGGAACAATGCTCTAATAATGATGATCATCACACTTTTATTTACTTACAACTCAAGAATTACAACTCAATACTAGAACAAAGATATGACTCTATATGAATGCCTCATGCATATGAGAACAATATGATAATGATGGTGTGTTTCATAATAAATGGAAGGGTGGAAGTTGCATGGCAATATATCTCGGAATGGCTATGGAAATGCCATAATAGGTAGGTATGTTGGCTATTTTCAGGAAGGTATATGGTGGGTTCAATGCACCAGCGAAAGTTGCACAGTACTAGAAAGGCTAGCAATGGTGGAAGGGTGAGAGTGCGTACAATCCATGGACTCAACATTAGTCATAAAGAACTCACATACTTATTGCAAAAGTTTATTAGCCATCAAAACAAAGTACTACACGCATGCTCCTAGGGGAGAGGTTGGTAGGAGTTAACCATCGCGCGCTCCTGACCTCCACACAAAGGATGACAATCAAAAAATAAATCATGCTTCGACTTCATCACATAACGGTTCACCATACGTACATGCTACGGGAATCACAAACTTTAACACAAGTATTTATACCAATCCATAATTAATCACTAGCATGACTCTGATATCACCATCTTTATATCTCAAAACAAATGCAAGGAATCAAACTTCTCATATATTCAATGCTCTTTATATGAAAGTTTTTATTATATCCCTCTTGGATGCCCATCATATTAGGACTAAATTCATAACCTAATAAAATTACCATGTTGTTTAAGACTCTCAAAATAATATAAGTGAAGCATGAGAGTTCATCAGTTTCTATAAAATAAAACCACCACCGTGCTCTAAAAAGATATAAGTGAAGCACTAGAGCAAACTTCATAGCTCAAAAGATATAAGTGAAGCACATAGAGTATTGTAATAAATTCACGGTTAATGTGTGTCCCTCTCAAAAGGTGTGTACATCAAGGATGATTGTGGCAAACTAAAAAGAAAATAAGGAAAAGACTCATATCATACAAGACACTGCAAGCAAAACACATATCATGTGGTGAATAAAAAATATAGCCTCAAGTAAATTTACTAATGGATTGAAGACGAAAGAGGGGATGTCATCCGGGGCATCCCCAAGCTTAGATGCTTAGTTTTCCTTGAATATTACCTTGGGGGTGCCTTGGGCATCCCCAAGCTTAGGCTCTTTCCCCTCCTTATTCCATTGTCCATCAAATCCTTACCCAAAACTTGAAAACTTCACAACACAAAACTCAGCAGAAAACTTGTAACCTTCGTTAGTATACGAAAAGCAAATCACCACTTAGCTACTGTTGTGAACTCATTCTAAATTTATAATGGTGTTATATCTAATGTATTCCAACTTCTCCATGGTTCATAACCCCGATACTACCCATAAATTCATCAAAATAAGCAAAGAACACAATAAAAACAGAATCTGTCTAAAACAGAACAATATGTAGCAATCTGAAAACTTCCTATACTTCTATAACTCCAAACATTCTGAAAAATTAGGATAACAGAGGAAATTTGTATATAAATCTTTTGTAAAACAATATAGATCAAAAGCATGCTTTGTGACTTTTTAAAATTCTTGCAACGAGGGCAAAAGTTTCTGTTTTTCAGCAAGATCAAATCAACTATCACCATAGGCCATCCCAAAGGTGTTACTTGGCTCAAACACTAACTAAAACATAAAAACACATCTAAACAGAGGCTAGATGATATAATTATTGCAAAACAGAAGCAAAAATGTAAAAACAAAAATAAAATTGGGTTGCCTCCCAACAAGCGCTATTGTTTAACACCCCTAGCTAGGCATATTGCAACAGATCTAGGTATTGTCATCTTTGGTATGCAATCCATAAGAAGCCCTCATAATAGATTCATACGGCAACTTAAATTTCTTTCTTGGAAAGTGTTCCATGCCCTTCCTTAATAGAAATTGAAATCTAATGTTTCCTTCTTTCATATCAATAATTGCACCAATTGTTCTAAGGTAATGTCTACCAAGAATAATAGGGCATGTATGATTGCAATCTATATCATGCACAATAAAATCTATGGGCACATAATTCCTATTTGCAACAATAAGAACATCGTTAATCCTTCCCATAGGTTTCTTAATAGTGGAATCCTCTATATGCAAATTCAAAGAACAATCATCAAGTTTATGGAAACCTAGCACATCACATAAAGTTTTCGGAATAGTGGAAATGCTAGCACCCAAATCACACAAAGCATTGCACTCATAATATTTATTTTTAATCTTACAAGTAGGTTCCCACTCATCATAAAGCTTTCTAGGGATAGAAACTTCCAATTCCAGTTTTTCTTCAAAATATTTCATCATAGCATCAACAATATGTTTAGTAAAAGCTTTAATTTGATTATAAGCATGAGGTCAATTAAGCATGGATTGCAACAAAGAAATACAATCTATCAAAGAACAATTATCATAATTAAAGTCCTTGAAATCCAAAAGAGTGTTTTCATTGCTACTTAAAGTTTTGACCTCTCCAATCCCACTTTTGTCAATTTTTCCATTAAGATCTTTAAACTCCAAATCATTGGGACGCCTTCTAGCTAAAAAGTTGAGTCATCTCCAGCCCCATCTTTATCAAGTTTTATATTAGTAAACAAAGATTCAATAGGAGTCACACCAATCACTTTAAGATCTTCATCATTAATTAAAGACTCGTTTAGAGGCCATCTTGTTTACCAAAGTAGTTTGTTTATCGGAAATTTGGCCTACTAAATTTTCAATGTGAAAAAATTGAGATTTCAGACCACAAATTTCCTTAGTAACATCATCGAGCTCTTTATTAATATACTCCATCATAGTTATTTGTTCTTTAAGCTCATTCCTAAAGAAACTATTATGCTCATATTGTAATTACATGAAGCATTCTGCATTATTTTCAATTCCTTCCAACTTCCTATAGTAAGGATCAAAGCTCTTGGGTTGAGCCATAAGGTCAAACAAGCAATCTAGAACACCAGCAAAATAAAAGGCAAATAGAAAGACGAATGAAAGAAGGGCGAATAAAGGAAAATATTTTTGTATTTTTTTGAAAACGTTTTAGAAGTGGGGGAGAGGAAAACGAGAGGCAAATAGCAAATAATGTAATGCAAGATTTGAGAATTTATGATAGGCAAATCAATAAATTGTAGAGAAATACAAAGCAATGAAATCATGCATATAAGAATTCAGAGGAAACTCAAATAATATTCATAGATAATTTGATGATAAATCCACAATTCATCGGATCTCAACAACCACACTGCAAAAGAAGATTACATCAGACAGAACTCCAAGAACATCGAGGAGAACATGGTATTGAAGATCAAAGAGAGAGAAGAAGCCATCTAGCTACTAGCTATGGACCCGTAGGTTTGCGGTAAACTACTCACACATTATCGGTAGGGAAGCAAGGGTGATGTAGAGGCCCTCCATGATCGAATCACCCTCCAACAGATCACCGAAAAAGGCCCCAAGATGGGATCTCATGGAAACAAAGGCTTGCGGCGGCATAAAAGAACTTTTGTGGACACCTCTGATGTTTGGGGAATATTTTGGAATTTATAGTGCAAAGATTATGGGTGGGAGACTCCTGAGGGGCCCACAAGCTAGGAGGCGCCCCCCAGGGAGCGCCCTGAGGGTTTGTGGACTCCTCATGAGTCTTCTGACCCCCTCCCCAAGTCTTCTGGTCCAAAAAAATCATCGTGAAAGTTTTATTCTGTTTGGACTCCATTTGATATTCCTTTCTGAAAAAGCCAAAAACAAGGAAAAACACCAACTGACACTGGGCACTAGGTTAATAGGTTAGTCCCAAAAATGATATAAAATATTATACTAATGCATCTAAAACATCCAAAACAGATAATATAATAGCATGGAACAATCAAAAGTTATAGATACGTTGGAGACGTATCACAAGTCCACGATCGCTAGATAGTGATACGTGAATGAATTGTGCAATCTCTCTCACACACATACATATCTCATTTCTCCGTGGGCATCAGAATCACACATGCGCACATCGTCTATTTCTCTCCCTCCGTCAAGGTTATGATTCATCTTTCTACCCTATCCTACAAGTGTCTCACACAAAAACACACACGCTCTCTCTGTCAAACACATTGACCCCTTTAGTTCCGCCCACCCACCGCCACTAATGTCTCAGAGTGTAACTATGTCTTGCACACATATCCATAAGGTTAACTCGAGTCCCGGAACCATATGATTACATACAATAGGATTTTGGTTGAGCACCTTCTGTTTTAGAGATTTCGCACACACACACACACACACATTGTTTCTCTCTTCATTTTTTTCCGGCACTTCCATGCACACCACTTGTTTATCTCCATGATGCTTTAAGTATACCTTGCACACATGCTATCTACCTATCCCTTAAAATAGATATGTAACACACAAACTCCTTCTCCCTATATCTAAGTGTCACCGGCACCCCCTCCCCACACAAACACACACTTCCCGACATCGAAGAAGTAGGGTGACACCTCGATCTTGATACTAATCTATCTACTGGCTTCTCTCTCAAAAAAATACACACACACACACACACACAAACTCGCTAGTTGTGCCTTTGTGCCTACTGCGCGCACACTCTCGATACGTCTTTCTATCCCCCCCTCCCCACCCCCAAC
>NC_057810.1:440291798-440294639 GCF_018294505.1 Triticum aestivum | reverse complement strand
ATGGTGACACCTCGATCTTGATCTTAATCTATCCATTGGCTTCTCTCTCAAACACACACACACACACTCGCTAGTTGTGTCTCTGTGCCTCGCTCACACACACTTGATACATCTTTCTCTCTGTAGGCCCCCTCGATATGTAGATTTCTCGTGCAAGCACAACTGTAGTGACGATGACACTGCACCCAGTGTGCCTTGTTTTTACCAGCCTCATATGATAGTTTTTGCCCTGTTTTTTTGTTAATTAACAAGGCAACCTTTTATTTGTTACTACTAGTGAATTTGAGATCATTTGGGGCAGACATAAAATATATCACTTCAAACCAATTATCACAGTAACTATTTAGAAAGAAACATATCTCTTGCATCCTCCAGAACGAACATCTGGTGGACTAGTTAGCACCGGATGCTCACAACGCGATGACCTGAGTTCGAATTCTATCTTAAACTTTAGATATTTTTTTAATATATACTTCTTTCGCTACTATACTGACAGTGGAACCCACAGAGTACGCGATGCCCTGCCGTCAACTAGCATCTTAGTGACCTTGAGGTTGCGGATAGTTGGTGAAACCAACATTGGCAAGCACCCGACCGCAATTATGCGATCAGGGTGGTCCTCAGTATAAAAGATGATAGGCGTGCTGGACCATTTCAGAGGCTTGCGTGACTCAACGGGTGGTTCTACTGCATTGACTTCCCGCACCCATTGCTTGAGCTGGCGGTGTGAAGTATGCAGAGAAGCACCACCGTCAACGCACATGACCTCTGTGGCTTTCTGGAACTCCTGCTCATCGGTCTCCTCATCATCCATGTCTTCGTCGTCATCGTCGTCTTCATCCTTGTCGCGGCCGCGAGGAGGTCTGTCTCCTTGCCGCTTCTTGGCATTGCCGCGGCGTCCTCCTCGGCCGGGACGTTTCTTGCCGGATCCTCCAGCACCTTCCTGGGCCTTCTCCTTGTCGCGTCGCTCGTATTCAGCTTTCTGCTGCTCAACAAGCTGCTCGACTTTCTTGCAGCTCTGGAGATCATGGCCCTTAGTGCGGTGGATCTTGCAATACTGCTTGTTGTTGCCGTCCTGCCTGTCGGCGACCGCCACTGTGACGCCCCCGATTCAATCGTACACTAATCATGCACGCAAACGTGTACGATCAAGATCAGGGACTCACGGGAAGATATCACAACACAACTCTAAAACATAAATAAGTCATACAAGCATCATAATACAAGCCAGGGGCCTCCAGGGCTCGAATACAAGTGCTCGATCATAGACGAGTCAGCGGAAGCAACAATAACTGAGTACAGACATAAGTTAAACAAGTTGCCATAAGATGGCTAACACAAACTGGGATACAGATCGAAAGAGGCGCAGGCCTCCTGCCTGGGATCCTCCTAACTACTCATGGATGTTGTCAGCGGGCTGCAAGTAGTATTAGGCACCTCCGGTGTAGTAGGGGGTCGTCGTCGATGGTGGCGTTTGGCTCCAGGGCTCCAGCATCTGGTTGCGACAACCAGGTAGAAGGGAAAGGGGAAAAGAGGGAGAAAAGCAACCGTGAGTACTCATCCAAAGTACTCGCAAGCAAGGAGCTACACTACATATGCATGGGTATATGTGTAAGGAGGCCATATCAGTGGACTAAACTGCAGAATGCCAGAATAAGAGGGGGATAGCTAATCCTGTCGAAGACTATGCTTCTGGCAGCCTCCGTCTTGCAGCATGTAGGAGAGAGTAGATTGAAGTCCTCCAAATAGCATCTCCAAGTAGCATCTCCAGTAGCATCGCATAGCATAATCCTACCCGGCAATCCTCTCCTCGTCGCCCTGCGGAAAAGCGATCACCGAGTTGTCTGTGGAACTTGGAAGGGTGTGTTTTATTAAGTATCCGGTTCTAGTTGTCATAAGGTCAAGGTACAACTCCAAGTCGTCCTGTTACCGAAGATCACGGCTATTCGAATAGATTAACTTCCCTGCAGGGGTGCACCACATAACCCAACACGCTCGATCCCATTTGGCCGGACACACTTTCCTGGGTCATGCCCGGCCGCGGAAGATCAACACGTCGCAGCCCCACCTAGGCTCAACGGAGAGGCCGGCACGCCGGTCTAAACCTAAGCGCGCAGGGGTCTGGGCCCATCGCCCTGAGCACACCTGCACGTTGCGTACGCGGCCGGTGAGCAGACCTAGCAACCTCCATTACAAAGGAAGTTGCGTTAACGCAGTCCAACCCGGCGCGCGCCGCTCAGTCGCTGACGTCACGAAGTGCTTCGGCTGATACCACGACATCGGGATACCCATAAATACTCCCGCGTAGATGGTTAGTGCGTATAGGCTCGTAGCCAACTCAGATCAAATACCAAGATCTCGTTAAGCGTGTTAAGTATCCGCGAACACCGAACAGGGCCAGGCCCACATGTCTCCTAGGTGGTCTCAACCTGCCCTGTCGCTCCGCCACAAGTAACAGTCGGGGGCCGTCGGGAACCCAGGCCCACCTCTACCGGGATGGAGCCACCTGCCCCTTCAGCCCCCTTCTCCGAACAGTATCACAGGTAATGTAACAGTGTAAAGTATATAGTATATGCCCGTGATCACCTCCCGAAGTAATCACAGCCCAGTAGTATAGCATGGCAGACGGACAAGAGTGTAGGGCCACTGATGGAACACTAGCATCCTATACTAAGCAGTAGGATAGCAGGTAAAGGTAACAATAGTAGTAGCAAGGACAGGCTATGCAGCAGTATAGGATTAACTGAAAGCAGTAACATGCTACACTACTCTAATGCAAGCAGTATAGAGAAGAGTAGGCGATATCTGGTGATCAAAGGGGGGGCTTGCCTGGTTGCTCTG
>NC_057810.1:440289918-440291788 GCF_018294505.1 Triticum aestivum | reverse complement strand
TGGACTGAACTGCAGAAAGCCGGGATAAGGGGGGATAGCTAGTCCTTTTGAAGACTACGCTTCTAGCAGCCTCCGTCTTGCAGCATGTAGAAGAGAGTAGACTGAAGTCCTCCAAGTAGCATCACATAGCATAACCTTAACCGATGATCCTCCCCTCGTCGCCCTGTGAGAGAGCGATCACCGGTTGTATCTGGCACTTGGAAGGGTGTGTTTTATTAAGTATCCGGTTCTAGTTGTCATAAGGTCAAGGTACAACTCCAAGTCGTCCTGTTACCGAAGATCACGGCTATTCGAATAGATTAACTTCCCTGCAGGGGTGCACCACATAACCCAACACGCTCGATCCCATTTGGTCGGACACACTTTCCTGGGTCATGCCCGGCCTCGGAAGATCAACACGTCGCAGCCCTACCTAGGCACAACAGAGAGGTCAGCACGCCGGTCTAAATCCTATGGCGCAGGGGTCTGGGCCCATCTCCCATTGCACACCTGCACGTTGCGTACGCGGCCGGAGAGCAGACCTAGCAACCTCCATTACAAAGGAAGTTGCGTTACGTGGTCCAACCCGGTGCGCGCCACTCAGTCGCTGACGTCACGAAGGCTTCGGCTGATACCACGACGTCGAGTGCCCATAACTGTCCCCGCGTAGGTGGTTAGTGCGTATAGGCCAGTAGCCAGACTCAGATCAAATACCAAGATCTCGTTAAACATGTTAAGTATCTGCGAACGCCGACCAGGGCCAGGCCCACCTCTCTCCTAGGTGGTCTCAACCTGCCATGTCGCTCCGCCACAAAGTAACAGCCGGGGGCCGTCGGGAACCCAGGCCCACCTCTACCGGGATGGAGCCACCTGCCCCTTCAGCCCCCATCTCCGAACAGTATCACAAATAATGTAACTGTGTAAAGTATATAGTATATGCCCGTGATCACCTCCCGAAGTGATCACGGCCCAGTAGTATAGCATGGCAGACGAACAAGAGTGTAGGGCCACTGATGGAACACTAGCATCCTATACTAAGCAGTAGGATAGCAGGTAATGGTAACAACAGTAGTAGCAAGGACAGGCTATGCATCAGGATAGGAATAATGGAAAGCAGTAACATGCTACACTACTCTAATGCAAGCAGTATAGAGAAGAGTAGGCGATATCTGGTGATCAAAGGGGGGGCTTGCCTGGTTGCTCTGACAAGAGAGAGGGGTCGTCAACTCCGTAGTCGTACTGGGAAGCAGCGGCGTCGGTCTCGGTGTCTAGCGGAAGAAGAGGGGGGAAGAAACAATAAATACAATGCAAACAGATGCATAACGATGCATGACAAGACAAGTAACGGTGCTAGGGGTGCCCTAACGCGGTATGAGGTGATACCGGTGAAGGGGGGAAACATCCGGGAAAGTATCTCCGGTGTTTCGCGTTTTCGGGCAGAGGAGCCGGAGGGGAAAAGTTGCGAGTTGGATATGTTAGGGGTGTGTGGCGGATGGACGGGCCGCGTATCCGGCTTCGGCTTGTCGTTCTGAGCAACTTTCATGTACAAAGTTTTTCCATCCGAGCTACGGTTTATTTTAGATTGATTTTAAAAGATTTAAATCATTTTTAGCATTTATTTAATTATTTTAATCCAACATTATCCCGAACAGTGCACGCCGACGTCAGCATGACGTCAGCAGTCAACAGAGGCGTTAACTGGTCAACTGACGCGTGGGTCCCAGCTATCATTGACTGTTTAGTTAATTAGGACTTAGCTAATCTAATTACTATTTAATTAACTAACTAGTTAATTAGATTAATTTAAACAGGATTAATTAACATAATTAATTAATAAATAAATTAATAAATAAATTAATTATTTTAATTATTATTTATATTATTATTTTTT
>NC_057810.1:440288994-440289908 GCF_018294505.1 Triticum aestivum | reverse complement strand
AAACAGTAAATACATAGCAAGCAAGTGCATAACGATGCATGACATGACAAGTATCGATGCTAGGTGTGCCCTAACGTGGTATGAGGTGGTACTGGTTAAGGGGGAAACATCCGGGAAAATATCCCCGGTGTTTCGTGTTTTCGTGCAGAGGAGCCGGAGGGAGAAAGTTGCGAGTTCGATAGGTTAGGGGTGTGAGGCGGACGAACAGACTGCGTATCCGGATTCGTCACGTCGTTCTGAGCAACTTTCATGTTGAAAATATTTTAATCCGAGTTACGGATTAAAAGATATGATTTTTTAAAGATTTTATTAATTTCTGGAATTTAATCAATTAATTATTAAATTCGAAAAATGGAATTATGACGTCAGCATGATGCCATGCTGACGTCAGCAGTCAACAGGGTTGACTAGGTCAACCCTGACATGTGGGTCCCGTTCGTCATACACTGTTAACTAATTATCTTAGTTAAGTTTAATTAACATTAGTTAATTAGGTTAATTAGTCATTAGGTTTAATTAATCAAGATTAATTAAATTAATTAATTAATTAATTAATTTTATTCATTATTATTTTTATTAATTATATTTATCTAAATTCCTTTTCCCTTTTTTTATTTTAAAAACGTCCTGGGGGGTGGGGCCCCCATGTCATAGGCAGGGGCCGGTCCAGTCAGCCTGGCTGACCGAGTCAACCGACCGGCCGGGCCCCTAGGGCCCACGGTTCAGTGACCCAGGGGTGGCCCCGGGTCGGCCACGTCGGCGGCCGGCGTTGGGGAACTCCGGTGGCCGTTCCGCGGCGGAGGGGGCGCCGGACCTCGCCGGAATTCGTCGTCCGGCGGCCAAAATGGGTGTGGCTACTCCCGTTCAAAAGCTGGCGACGTCGCGTGTCACGTGGAGCTACGGGTTGGCCCCGG
>NC_057810.1:440281703-440288010 GCF_018294505.1 Triticum aestivum | reverse complement strand
ATTTTTGACCCACATTATTTTTACTTAGTAAAATATGACAACAACTCCTAAAATAACGTTTCAAAATAACCCTCAGCCACAAAAGGTTTTAACCCAAAATAAATTAGTTTTGTGTTTTATAAAATACCAAAGGCATTTAAAAAATGTTTTTGCTACCGTTTAAATCATTTTAGTGCATTTATACATTATATAAAAATGTGGATTATTCATCATAGTCATCTGTGCAATAACTGACACAACCCGGACATTTTGGTTTTTAATATTTGAAAACTTTTGATGTTTGCCTAATTTTGAATTTGAATTAGAATCGGTTTCGAACTAACGCAAGATTAGCATCAGTAATCAAGGTGACGTGGCATCATTAGTAGATGGTTGTTGTAGCTTAATTATCCGGGCGTCACAATTCTCCTCCACTACAAGAAATCTCGTCCCGAGATTTAAGAGGGGAGTAAGGGGGAAGGTTTGGTAACGAATATAGCGGGTCTTCTCATCCTGGCTTGCTCTTCTCGAAGAGGTCAATCCAATATATTGATGCCTTCATACTTCTGCTTCAGGTCAAAATGATGAAGTCGTCATCCTTTCTTCGGGATCTTCATCGTACTTACGAAAAGGATATGGGGGAAGACTCGGGAAGGGCGGGCCTTACTAGGTTGACTATCTGGTACATAACTCAGGGAATGGGGTAGGAAGTAACTCTCGAATTGAACTTAAGAAAATATCGAGAGTAAAGTAAGAAGGTACCATGAGAAGTTTCAAACGGATAGGCCATTGTTCGATGTCTGAAACAACATGCGAAAGGGGTCCAGAGCAATGAGATTGAGTATTGCGTCTGCTACCAAAATAGATCACTTGGGACAGTGGCCCGTGAATTACATATGAGGCCGCACGCGAGGAACAACCTTGGGAAGAGGGGGTGCAGGAGAGTCAGGTTTCGATCCTGTGGAACTGTGGGTTATGGGCCCACCATGTGGTTGAAAGTAGGAAGGGGGCCGACATTTTGCACGGTCATGATAGTAAGGCGTGTCAAAGGGTAGCCTGTCAGATATGTCGGCAACAACATCGATACCAAGGGCGAGGGACGAAGAGAACCATTTCCTGCTCGTTGAACGAGGCGGACCAATAGGCAAAGTTCTCGTCCATCGGTGGCTACCGGAATGTCATCAAAATAGTAACAGGGTTACACCAGACAGGAAGGTACACCGAGGTGTTTACCTAAGCAGGGGATTACCACTACTCGGTTAAGTAGTTTACAAGAAAGTTTGAACAAAACAACGGGAAGGAAGATGTGCTTAAAACACGTATATCAGGGGTATATCCTTCCCCAGGACAAGCAGAGCAAGATATCCATGACAGGATATTATGTAGAAAACTCTTTAGGTAGGGAGAGAATTTTCATGACATTGCCCATACAACGGTGTTTGGGTAATTGAGCAAGAAACATTTAGCATTGGGCTTCAAATGATCTTGTTGAAAATCGGAGTACCATAGACATGCTTCGAGATAGCATTGACATGGTCATCAGGTGAAGATCAGACTTTGGAAACACGAAGGATTCATCAGGAATAACTTGTAGAATAAGTCTTACAGTTTCCTCATGGAAGAATGGATAACCTTGTTGGAAAGGAATCTATAACAACATGGCCTCCGGCCAGGTGTGCTAGGCACGACAGCACCTTACCGGGTCACATAAATACCATTCTTATAACTCTTGGAAATATGTTCCAACCATCATATCTGACCGAGATTCAGATCCGATTGGTGTCAGGATACCTCAGACTTAGGATATCTGGGAAGAAAAGGTGTAACGCAAGTTGACGAGATGACATTGTAAGATTCTCGGGGAAATGAACTATGTAGTGATTTCCGTTATCAGGAGTCCATCATTAACCCAAGGAGAGGACAAGGAGGTGTCTGGTGAACTCAACGGCAATTCACCGAGATTCCCGAAAGATGGATGTCCACAATTAAGTGAACAAGGAGATAACATTGGTCAAATCAAATGATATAAGGAAATATGCTCGAGGAAAACATACATAATTAAACATTGGTTGAAAGGTGCGCCCGAAATATGGGTTGGGTTGCACGACCAATGTTAGAATGGTGATTCAATAGTCAATAGCCTAAGAATGAACTTCCAACCATTAACTTCAAAAAAAATTAGGGTTGCTAGAAGGAAAGGATCCAAACAACACCGTTCACTTGTTGGAATTAACACGGGGACAAAGAAAGAATGGTGATGTTGAGAAGTATTTCTATGTCAAGAATTCTCAAGAGGTGGAACAAATCTCAGAACATTCTTGACATAAAGGATGGTAATACTCCAAGGTAAAGAAGAACAACTGCTGGATAGCAAGGAACTCAAGGTATAACACCAAACATGAACAAGCTTGTGTTGGTGGGAGGGCAATAAAGTGGTCGACGATAATACAATTCATCGAGGGCAAGGATGGTATTTCTCATCATGAATTCAATTGATATCCTGGATGAGCTCAGAATGTTGATGATCACGACACCTTTGTCGCGAGAGTTCATGAAGATGTAATCGATCGGTGACGACATCAAGTCAAGTAATGATGAAGTGAAAGGTTATTGGAACCAAAGGTACGACACAAACTCGAAACCAAGCTTGTTGTTCAAGGCGAATTGATATGACGATTAGGATCGACGTAAGGTTAGTTCATCGTCGAAAATTGGTGCTCCGAGAATAAGGACCAGGTAGCACAGTTAGAATTGTCATGACAATGATATAGCCAAACAGGCTAGGAATGGCGTGATCGGGTACAAACTCGTACTTATAGAAGCTTACTGAAGAGTTGTTGAACCGTAGAGCGGACTCGGTTCAGTTATCGGTGTCTTTGAGTGTTCAATAACTCAGAGCCCACGAAAAATTGGAATCAATGGGAGGGTATCACTTGATGAAGAACTCATAAAAAGTTATGCAGTTCCATGATAATCTTGAGATACCAGGGGGTAATACTCGACACAAGATCAAAGTAAAGGTTGGTCTGGTGTATTGATCCATAGAAGACAATTGTTTTAACTTGTCCGAGAAATGAGATCAAAGAAGAACAATCATGGTCGGAACCACGATTGCAAAAGGCCAGATCCTAGATATAAGATGAACTTATACCAAAGGAATAATTCATTTAAGAGCAGCTTTAATGATAAGATCTACATCGTGTCCATGGGCATGAACACAAGTTCAAGGTCGACTCCCACTTCTCCAATGCATAACCTTTCATTCACTTCTCACGTTCGATGAAGTTGCAGTGTTGAAATTTTATCTGGTGAAGCACCAGAAGAATATGACTCGTGAAAACTTTCGGGTTCACACGGTTTAGAGAAGGCATATGTTCAACCCATAGGGGCTTCTTAGAAACATATACCACAAGTTTCAAGAGTAATTAACACAAGCCCGAAAGCAGAGCATGGTTGGCCAAGCAGAGGATACAACTTAACAAAGGCATTATGTATCAGGGGAAGAACTCATAAAGTGATCAAATGTGAAGGACACTGTCGGATAACAATCCAACAAAGGACTTGATGGTCCACAAAGGATCTGATACGAGTATCGGTACTCAACTAGAGGAAGAAGAATGCAAGGAGATCAGATTATAGAAACAATTGACTAACTCAATTGTCAAATGCAAAGGAATTATGATTTCCAAATCAAGGGATCAGAAGCAATGCTCTGATTAGGGATGGATAAGTTGAATAGCCTTAGGGTACAATCAACGACAATTGGATTGGTCGAGAACCAATTCCAGTTAAAAGAATGGAAGTTCAGCCGGAAAGGTAATTTATAAGGATCAATGATGATTGCGTGTATTCACAGCATATTGAGTCAACAGACTCAAAATGATAATGACAAGGAATGTCAATAAGATTTCTATACTTATGGGATTAATCATAATGAAAGCAAACAAGAAATTCCAGAGCAATAGGTTGCTGAGGATTTTCGGAATATCAGGTGGTATTTCGAAGACTTTTGTGTAACACATGAACAACTGGGGGATGAGCGGATACTCGATAAGTGCGAGAATTAACCGTAGGGGTATTCAAGTGACAAAGAACAGCAAGGCAGTAAGCTCAAGGGATTATTGAAACAACGACGAGTTTTTTAGGGTATCTTGTAATAACAAGACCACTGGGGATGAATGTAAGAATAACAAATGCAAGTAGTTATCCATAAGGGTTTGCGGTGGAAGGTGAATTGCAAACGCGATGAACACAAGTTCTCGGGTTAACAGTGGAGAGTATCTTCAGGGTCTTCTGGTGCAGCAGACGATCATTAGTAATAAGGGGCTCTCCGGGTGAAAGTGATAACGAGATCCTAATGTTAGACTTAGTAAACTTCATTTAACCTGAATAGAGGAGAGATCAGAGTCCTAGAGTAAAGGTCGAGGAGTAAAAGATCCTAGTACCACCCAATGGCGACGTGGGCCCATGGGCCGCACAGCCATGTTAGTAAAAGTTTTGTAAAGTCTAGACTCGACTTCGGCCAAGGAGTTGGAAGGGGGATTCCTACAGGCAGTCGGCTCTGATACCAACTTGTGACGCCCCCGATTCAATCGTACACTAATCATGCACGCAAACGTGTACGATCAAGATCAGGGACTCACGGGAAGATATCACAACACAACTCTAAAACATAAATAAGTCATACAAGCATCATAATACAAGTGCTCGATCATAGACGAGTCAGCGGAAGCAACAATAACTGAGTACAGACATAAGTTAAACAAGTTGCCATAAGATGGCTAACACAAACTGGGATACAGATCGAAAGAGGCGCAGGCCTCCTGCCTGGGATCCTCCTAACTACTCATGGACGTCGTCAGCGGGCTGCAAGTAGTATTAGGCACCTCCGATGTAGTAGGGGGTCGTCGTCGATGGTGGCGTCTGGCTCCAGGGCTCCAGCATCTGGTTGCGACAACCAGGTAGAAGGGAAAGGGGAAAAGAGGGAGAAAAGCAACCGTGAGTACTCATCCAAAGTACTCGCAAGCAAGGAGCTACACTACATATGCATGGGTATATGTGTAAGGAGGCCATATCAGTGGACTGAACTGCAGAATGCCAGAATAAGAGGGGGATAGCTAATCCTGTCGAAGACTACGCTTCTGGCAGCCTCCGTCTTGCAGCATGTAGGAGAGAGTAGATTGAAGTCCTCCAAATAGCATCTCCAAGTAGCATCTCCAGTAGCATCGCATAGCATAATCCTACCCGGCAATCCTCTCCTCGTCGCCCTGCAGAAAAGCGATCACCGGGTTGTCTGTGGAACTTGGAAGGGTGTGTTTTATTAAGTATCCGGTTCTAGTTGTCATAAGGTCAAGGTACAACTCCAAGTCGTCCTGTTACCGAAGATCACGGCTATTCGAATAGATTAACTTCCCTGCAGGGGTGCACCACATAACCCAACACGCTCGATCCCATTTGGCCGGACACACTTTCCTGGGTCATGCCCGGCCGCGGAAGATCAACACGTCGCAGCCCCACCTAGGCTCAACGGAGAGGCCAGCACGCCGGTCTAAACCTAAGCGCGCAGGGGTCTGGGCCCATCGCCCTGAGCACACCTGCATGTTGCGTACGCGGCCGGTGAGCAGACCTAGCAACCTCCATTACAAAGGAAGTTGCGTTAACGCAGTCCAACCCGGCGCGCGCCGCTCAGTCGCTGACGTCACGAAGTGCTTCGGCTGATACCACGACGTCGGGATACCCATAAATACTCCCGCGTAGATGGTTAGTGCGTATAGGCTCGTAGCCAACTCAGATCAAATACCAAGATCTCGTTAAGCGTGTTAAGTATCCGCGAACACCGAACAGGGCCAGGCCCACCTGTCTCCTAGGTGGTCTCAACATGCCCTGTCGCTCCGCCACAAGTAACAGTCGGGGGCCATCGGGAACCCAGGCCCACCTCTACCGGGATGGAGCCACCTGCCCCTTCAGCCCCCTTCTCCGAACAGTATCACAGGTAATGTAACAGTGTAAAGTATATAGTATATGCCCGTGATCACCTCCCGAAGTGATCACAGCCCAGTAGTATAGCATGGCAGACGGACAAGAGTGTAGGGCCACTGATGGAACACTAGCATCCTATACTAAGCAGTAGGATAGCAGGTAAAGGTAACAACAGTAGTAGCAAGGACAGGCTATGCAGCAGTATAGGATTAACTGAAAGCAGTAACATGCTACACTACTCTAATGCAAGCAGTATAGAGAAGAGTAGGCGATATCTGGTGATCAAAGGGGGGGCTTGCCTGGTTGCTCTGGCAAGAGAGAGGGGTCGTCAACTCCGTAGTCGAACTGG
>NC_057810.1:440280730-440281693 GCF_018294505.1 Triticum aestivum | reverse complement strand
TCGTAGTCTACCGAAGAGAAGAGGGGGGGGGGAAGAAACAGTAAATACATAGCAAGCAAGTGCATAACGATGCATGACATGACAAGTATCGATGCTAGGTGTGCCCTAACGTGGTATGAGGTGGTACCGGTTAAGGGGGAAACATCCGGGAAAATATCCCCGGTGTTTCGTGTTTTCGGGCAGAGGAGCCGGAGGGAGAAAGTTGCGAGTTCGATAGGTTAGGGGTGTGAGGCGGACGAACGGACTGCGTATCCGGATTCGTCACGTCGTTCTGAGCAACTTTCATGTTGAAAATATTTTAATCCGAGTTACGGATTAAAAGATATGATTTTTTAAAGATTTTATTAATTTCTGGAATTTAATCAATTAATTATTAAATTCGAAAAATGGAATTATGACGTCAACATGATGCCATGCTGACGTCAGCAGTCAACAGGGTTGACTAGGTCAACCCTGACATGTGGGTCCCGTTCGTCATACACTGTTAACTAATTATCTTAGTTAAGTTTAATTAACAGTAGTTAATTAGGTTAATTAGTCATTAGGTTTAATTAATCATGATTAATTAAATTAATTATTTAATTAATTAATTAATTAATTAATTTTATTCATTATTATTTTTATTAATTATATTTATCTAAATTCCTTTTCCCTTTTTTTTATTTTAAAAACGTCCTGGGGGGTGGGGCCCCCATGTCATAGGCAGGGGCCGGTCCAGTCAGCCTCGCTGACCGAGTCAACAGACCGGCCGGGCCCCTAGGGCCCACGGTTCAGTGACCCAGGGGTGGCCCCGGGTCGGCCACGTCGGCGGCCGGCGTTGGGGAACTCTGGTGGCCGTTCCGCGGCGGAGGGGGCGCCGGACCTCGCCGGAATTCGTCGTCCGGCGGCCAAAATGGGTGTGGCTACTCCCGTTCAAAAGCTCGCGACGTCGCGCGTCACGTGGAGCTACGGGTTGGCCCCGGG